>NC_057809.1:35540851-35544281 GCF_018294505.1 Triticum aestivum
CGGAGAGGCTGCGGAGTGTTCTTTTTCGCACATTGTTTGATGCGAAAGTCTCGAAGACTGTGAGAACGGTACTGGTGTCCTTGGGCTGGCTTTCTGCAGCCTCCGGAATTAAGAGGTCCTCGCCGATTTTGGCCACCTGCCGGAGTATCCAACATGCTCTAAGGCTGTGAGTTGGTGTGGCGTCCTCTATACTGTGAATTCTACAGGGTCCATCAAGCCATCTTTCCAGTACGGTTCCATGCCCTGTAGAGGGTTTTGGCTTTTTGATGTTTATCCCGGGTGTCCTATGATGATGCACCCTCTTAGTTCAGACGGGATTACTATTCAAGGCCGGATTATCCCAAAATTTTATTTCGGTTTTCCAGGCGCTTTCCATCGCACAGTATTTTTGTACTATGGACGCCAAGTCAGCGAAGCGTGTAATATCACGACGACTTACGGCGTTAAGGATTTCCTCGTCCGTGCAATTACTGCAGAAAATTGAGATTGTGTCTCCCTCGCGGCAATCCTTTATCCTGTTCATAACCAGGAGGAATCTGGCCCAGTAATGATGTATTGTTTCCTCAGGCCTCTGCCTGATTTGGGAGAGATCTCTTATGATCGGGTGGGCGGGTGTCGTTGAATTTGAAACCTCACCCAATCCAAGATTCGGAGGCCCAAGAGTTTCTGAACTCTGAAGTTCGGATTCTTGGATGTTGTCCAATGAATCTGGCCCGTTGCCTGATCCTAAGCTCAAGTCTTGAGTTACATCCTCCCCTCCACGGGTATCCGGCTTGGAGGGATCGGGAATTCGGACGTGGCTAGTCCTTAAAATAGATGAAGGGTCGCCGCACTGCGCCTCTACCACGGCAACATGGTGGGTGACTTGGGGAGAGTTAATTTCTCTTAGATCGGGTTTAAGCCCAACCTGGTCGTAATCCGTAGCGACCCCCAGGGCGGCGATGCGATCCAGGAGCTCGTTTACGGAAGAGAGCTTCATTGGATCTAGCTGCTCGACGAGCTCCGAGCTGACGTGTAGGTTGCTTTTGATGACCCAAGAGGTCACCGTCGGCGCAACAGCCGAACAGACGGTCATGAGGAAACCACCTAGCCGGAGAGTTTGGCTGACAGCCAAGGCTTCCTTAGCAACAGCGCCGTCTTTAAAGACGGGAGGAGGCATCCTTCCTGATTGCGGAGGCATCCTTCCTGATTGCGATGGCACAGAGGAACTCTCAATGAAAGCACCAATGTCGGTGTCAAAACCGGCGGATCTCGGGTAGGGGGTCCCGAACTGTGCGTCTAGGCCGGATGGTAACAGGAGGCAGGGAACACGATGTTTTACCTAGGTTCGGGCCCTCTTGATGGAGGTAAAACCCTATGTCCTGCTTAATTAATATTGATGATATGGGTAGTACAAGGGTAGATCTATCACGAGATCAAGGAGGCTAAACCCTAGAAGCTAGCCTATGGTATGATTGTTGTATATGGAGTTGATGTCCTACGGACTACAACCCTCCGGTTTATATAGACACCGGATAGGGTTAGGGTTACATAGAGTCGGTTACAATAGTAGGAGATCTTGAATAGCCCCATCGCCAAGCTTGCCTTCCACGCCAAGGAAAGTCCCATCCGGACACGGGGCGAAGTCTTCAATCTTGTATCTTCATAGCCCAGGAGTCCGGCTGAAGGTATAGTCCGGCTACCCGAACACCCCTAATTCAGGACTTCCTCACCGTGCAATTCACAAAAAAAATCCGTGTACTACCAGGACAAGCACATGGCTAGGAATTATGAAAGGCCAATCCGTGTCCCAATAGGATACATCATATAGCAAAAAAACATTACCTAATTAAGCAGGCATGTTACATAATATTTTCAGGTACAAGTCTACCACAGATCTTATCCTAGACAAGTACAAATGTGTGTGAGAGATCTCTAATACAATAAAAAGGAAATATTTCAAAAGAATAATAGAAGGAAAAAATAGATCGAATAGTTAACATACCTATACGTACCCTCACAAAAAAAACATACCTATATGTACATTGGAATGGATGTCCACACGACATGCGCCCGATAAAAGTTCTCCACTGTCAGATGCTCTTGAAACACAAGTACAAATGACTGGATGGGAACATCGCCTGCGTGTCGTCTAAATGATATCGGTTGGCGATAGAGTAGGCCCAATTCGGACAGCCGTCCAAATTGAATGTCAATTGCATGCATGACATCATGCTTTTGTCACCCAGTAATTTATATGTTTTTCCTACCTTTAATAAGCTCAATCCATGACAGACTCAAAGAGACACCGACGTGGTAGTATATGCATGCAGATTACATATTTAATAAAAGTTAACACATGGCTTATGTCGTCTCTACACAAAGGAAACATAAAACAGAGTTATATATTATTTTTATATAAAATTTGGAGAAGAGTCAAGAGACAATTATAAACTAGTAAATTGCAGAAAACCATCAGTTTGAGGGCTAGGTCATCATAAAATACTAGGTTACAGTTTCTTGACAAAAAGCACCACTTCTCTCGTAAACATTTTGCAAAAACCACCGATCGGCGGATTAGTCTCGTTTGAGCACGTTTATGACAGGTGGGCCCCTATTTGGCTTACATGGCATAACTTTTCATGCCAAATGGGTTTTTATCTATATTTACAAACTAGTCCCAACAATTTTATATAGACACCCCTTAATAAAAAATAAAAAACGCAATCAGGCCCTCGTGTGCACAAACCGGTTGCAAGGCGCCCATGGCTCATGCGAGCAGAAGGAAGGTGGATGGGGCGGACCATGGGTCTCATCGCGGGCGAGAGGGCTCACCATCATGGCTTAGGGAGCGGCGGCGCGCCACTGGCCGGCCAACTGCAGCTCGTTGAGGACGGCCTGCAGAGGGAGCGGCCACGGCGCCTTCGGCCTGCAGAGGGAGCGTTGCCCGTGCCTCCAGCGATGACGAGTTCAAACGGCGACCGGAGCTGGGGTCACATGGGCGCGAAGCTATGGGTTGCAAGCGAGCGAATTGGGTGGCTAGGCGTTAGCTATTGGGCACGGGGAGCGTGCCCATGTCCCCAGACGTAGCAGGAGGGCACGGAAACGACGCGCTCATCGTCCAGGGCGGCGGTGAGCTTCGGCCATGGTGGGAACCGGAGCCAGCGAACGAATGGGGTGACGGAAATGAGGGGGAAATCAAGAAGGGCTCATGGCGGAGCTACAGGGATGGTTAGTGGGCTCGGTGAGGAGCTGCGGATGGTGAATCGACGCCGGTGACCGTCGGGGCAGAGGACAAGGACGAGCTCGATTCGGGCATCTCCGAGATCCTTTGCTTTGATTTCTTCCGTGGAGAGATCGAGGGTGACGAGGGGGGCCTCCTGGATATTCCTTCTTGGCGAGGTCTAGTCGGTGGCCGTGCGAACGGCAAGCGACGGCGACGGCTCTCTCT
>NC_057809.1:35544683-35546309 GCF_018294505.1 Triticum aestivum
GGGAGTTCTCGAGCATCGACGGCGGCGGTCTGCGGAGGGAGCGGCAACGGCGGCGGTTGCCTGTGTAGGGGACGACGGCGGCTGTTGCCTACGGAGGGAGCGGCGGTGGCTTCCCGCGAGAGGGAAGGGGAGGGGGGCACGAGGGGAAGAAATTTAAGGGCTTTTATGCTTTAAACCCAAACAATGATGCCACGTAAACAAAAAAAGGGGCCCACCTGTCATAAACCCGTTCAAACAAGACTAATTCGTTGATCAGTGATTTTTGCAAAATGTTTACGAGAGAAGTGGTGCTTTTTGTCAAGAAACTGTAACCTGGTGTTTTCTGATGACCTAACCCTTAAACTGATGGTTTTCTGCAATTTACTCTCTAACAGCAGCCCTCCAAACTATAGTGAGTATTTAACAAAAGATTACCACATTTCGTGGAACGTGCCGAAAAACTACCACTTTATAAATTTGTGTTAAAAACTATCATCTTTTTTCTAAACCGTGACAAAAAACTACCATGTCAGAGAACCGCCTGCTTGCCCACTCTAAGCACGAATCTCACAGGTTGCGCCCACAAATCAGGTGCCAGCATGGCCAACCGTTCACGTTAACGACCGTTGACCGCCCGCTCCTTTTATGTATGTTTACATTTTTTAATACATGATTAACATTTTTTTTAATATATGTTTTGATGTCTAATTTCTTTCATACACGTCGCACAATTTTTGTATACATATTAACATTTGTTTATAGTTACCTCACATTGTTAACATATTTTTTCAATACATGTTAAACATTTTTTAAATATATGTTAGAACATTTTTAAATGATATTTTTTTTTGCTAAACTAAGCAAACTTTTTTACATTGTACAAACATCTGCTTGAAAATGTCCCAAAAAAATTGATACTTGTTAACAATTTTTTAACTTAAGAATCAGTTTTTCTGAATTGCGCGAACATTTTTTTTACAATGTATAAACATTTTATGTACACGTGATTAACATTTTCTACTTTTTCATCAACATTGTACATTTTCCTTATACATTAAAAACCTCTTTCTATCCATGTTTAACGTTTTTCAAATGTAAGATTTACAATTTTCTAACTTTTATGTGAATTTTTAATGTATATTTAAAATATTTCGAAATATAAACAAAGTAAATAATAAAAAAGAAAAACGAAAAAAAAGTGAATGAAAAGGGAAGGAAAAAAAACAAAAAGTAACATGTTGTTAGCAGGCAGGCCGTGGTTACCAGGCCAGCCCAATTCGTGATCCCCTGCATGCTATGTGCCTGCAGAGTTGGGTTGGTTATTTCCCCGGCACCGCCGCCCGCTCAGGCTGTGTTTGGTTCGGCTATGGATTTGTAAAAGCAGTTGTGAAAAATCTGTTGTAGAAAATCTGATGTGAAAAAGATATAGGTTATTTGGCAAACCAGCTGATATAGCTTTTTCAGATTTTGGCCCACAGCGGAATCAGATTTTGGAAGCACGTCCTGGGCTGCTTCCGTTTTTGGTTCAGATTTTGACAGCGGATTTCTAGAATCGGATTCTACTAGGTTCGCCCTTTGATTCAGATTCTGCTGCGCGGCAGCGGAATCCATTGATAAATGTTAAACCAAACAGGGCCTCAGACGCAT
>NC_057809.1:35546592-35548338 GCF_018294505.1 Triticum aestivum
GCCCGCGACCACTCCTACCCTCCACGGCCTCTTCTCCGCCTCGCCGGTGGCCGCCAGTACTCATGTGACGGCTTTTCCCACCGACGGAGCCTCCGAGTCCACCCGCCCGTCGTGCTCACGGGTGTGTTTTCTTGCTCTGTTGATGCTAAAGCCTGCGCCTCTAGTTGTTTTGTATGGTTTTGGATCTGGAATCTGCCGAAAATTGGGTTTTTATTCACCCTTATTGTGTTATTTAATCAAAAACCCTTGCTGTGTTGATTTCTCAAGGCAAACGGGGAGAAAAAATTCCTTCCATAATCCCGTATGACTCCCGAGTCGCAAACATGGCTGAAAGAAAAAAGATATTGATTTTATGCTGACATAATATCACATTGCGATTTCAATCGATCCCATTTTACTTGTGTCGGTTACTGAGCTGGTTGCTTATGCTCTTTGGTGGTAGGTTTCCTCAGGTGTCTCGGAACATGGCCAGCAGCAGTGAAGCAAAAACCGATGAAGAAACCTGCATTGCATGGATGTCGCACATGGCGATGAAGGTGCTTCTAGGGAAGCGATGAAAGTTACTGATGTTATAGGTGGCAAACGTACACAGGGGAGAACTGTGTGCGACATCTCGGTGGTGAGGAGAGAAATGTGGGCAATAATGACGACGAAGAATATCTTGCTGGTTGATGTCTCGTGACGACGGTGTGTCCCCTCTGAATATAATGCCGAAAACGGGCCACCGTGATGGTTCCATATACAAGTTCAACACCATGCATCAGTGGAAGAAACAATACCGCATCACAGACCGTGACGAGAGTAAGTTTTTTTTTTTTGAAAGATCCAGCATCGCTGGCATTTCATTGATAATAGCAGGAAGCAGCGGAAAACAATAAGGTAGTGAAGGTCCTAGAATCAGATCCGAAGATCAAAAAAAGAGAAAAGAAAAGAAAAGAAACAACATCCCTAATAGCTGCAGCACAACACTCCATACAATCCATACTAGGCAGCGCAGCTCCGACTCCGACGAAGAAACTACTAAGGAAACAGGCAGGGATGGCGTCACGGAGGATCACCCCCCTACCGCGGCTTCGACTTCACAACAACAGGCGGTCGAGGCACACCCACGGACACGCCGGAGAAGAAGAGCCGACTACCACGACTAAGGCCACGCCTCCGACATTGCTCACCGCCGTCATCGTTGCCACATAAGTCATCGTGCACGTCCAGCCGCAGTAAGCACTAATGGGATCAAGGTCTTCAAGACGGCGCCCTAAAGAGGGGAACGACGTTGAAGACGACGCCACCGCCCGACCCTACAGCAGGATCTAGGCTTTCACCCGAAGAACTTGATCCGGGAGTAGAGGCTATGAAGATTCCCGACGACGCCTCCAAGGAGGATAGCGGCGCCCACGAGCGCCGTTGTCGCCGGCCGGCTAGCACCGGCCAGGCTACTCGCCCGGGGCAGCCACTCCCACGCAGCCGGCCGAGGCCGACCCGTACCTCCACTGGACCGTGCACCCCCCCCACACAGCGAGCGCGCCAACGCTGTGCAGGGCTACCAGCAAGCCTTCTCGTCGACGGGCCTGCAGGAAACCAGATCCGGTCCTGCACCCCGCGTCCAAACCACGGGCGAAGCCTTCCTGCTATAGCAATCGCCAACAGGCACCGCCAGCCGCCGATAGAATCCCCGCCCGGGCCGTCAGCCCACCGCAGACCTGCCAGATCCAGGTCCCCCGCCGGACACCACACGCAGCCGCCCAG
>NC_057809.1:35548802-35589833 GCF_018294505.1 Triticum aestivum
AGATCCTCGCGCTCGCGAGCCGGCCGCGGCCAGCCCGCGCTGCCCCTCGCTAGATCCGCGCGCCTCGAGTCCCCGTGCGCCTTCGTGCGCGTCCTCGGCGGCCAGAAGCGCCGCCCCGAGCGTGCGCCGCCGCTCGAGCTCCCCTCGATGCCACTAGCCCGCACCAGCCAGCCCCGAGCGGAGGAGGAAGAGGGCCCCGCCGCCGCCGAGCCGCGCGGGCTTCGCCCGGCGACCTCCGCCGGCGGCGGCGAGGGAAGGAGGGAAGGGTGGGTGGGGTGCTGGCGGCGGCTAGGGTTTGCTCCCGAGCCGCTTGCGTGAGCGACACGGGAGCCGCGGCCTACGTGTTTTTTTGACGAGAGTAAGTGATTCTTTCTCTTCATCTATGTCTTCTTTCCTGTTTTTGTTTGTTATTATATACTCCCTCCGGTTCCCAAGTACTTTGACGTACGTTTAGGACAAGGTCGTGGCCATGCTTTTAGAACTTTGACCCTTAGTAATTCAGGAAATATATTGATTGGGTGGAGTATGTCAGTCAATGGATCTGTCTCGAAAAAAATGACTTACATGATATAAAATTCCATTAGGTTATGAAATTATATCGTGAAAGGAAGTCGCGGTCAAAGTGAATACCTGAAGACTCTGCCAATATATATATCGAAACCTCTTCAAGTATTTAGGAATTGGAAGGAGTATTACGGCATGCAAGTGTCTGACATAAGCGAATTGGAGTTTGCACCATTAGTCATTTTTAATACCAAACACATTTGCAGCTCATATAGCTAAAGTTAATATATATTCCTACCTGAAGAATGTGCCAATATCCACTGCAAGTACTCCCTCCATCCGGGTTTATTAAGTCTCTCAGGATCACAAGCACGTCCTTTTTTATAAGGCTTCACTTTGGAAAGGTGCATGCATGCAACCATTTCATTGGTTGCATTAAAAATCATTGTTGTTGGTATCATGACTGAGAAATTAATACACTTTATGCATGCTTTTTTATTGGCTGCATGCATGTGAGAGAGTGCATTGGGAGTGGAATAAAAGAACTAATGTAAGAAAATTACTATATGTCTTGGTCTAAGAGAAATTGTCTTTAGGCCTAATAAACCCGAATGGAGGGAGTATTTGGGAACGGGATTGAATATTACGACATGCATTAAGTGCGTGGCTTAAGTGAATTGCAGCTCGAGTCATTAGCTGTGTCTTAATCATTGTTGCAATTCATTGGAAATTATGTCTCCACCAAATCCTCCCTATACTATTTTCGGTCCACTTTCCACCCTTTTGCGCTTTTCCTTCCAAGGTATGTATTTACTAAAATGGGTTCAATTCACTCCATAACGATTTTTATCTTTTTGGATCCTCATATGTTTTATATTAAAAATTTGCTAGTGCTAAACAGGCTCATGCCTGTTTAAGCATCATGCCAAGTGAACGCCTTGTTTTGGAAAATCCAGGCATTCTTCTCGCGCCAAGTGAACCACCATATGGCCACCGCAAGACCACCCCATCTCCTTGGGTTGGGGCTGATTAACGCTTACCACGTTGGACTCCCATCAGTCAGCAAGGCTGGAGGATGCCCCTGTCCGCGCTAGTGTTGTGGGAAGGTTGCAGTGGTTCAGCATCAGACTCCATAGTTCTTGAGTAAAGGAGCAGCGTGCCAGGAGGTGATCGACACACTCGTTCGCTGCCCGGCAAAGACAGCAAATCGGGTCGTGTGGCCATCTTCTCTTCTGTAGGTTGTCCGCTATAAGGCATTTTTTCAGGATCGCTAGCCAAGCAAGAATTTTGCATTTTAGTGGAGCATCCGCGGCCCAAATGTGGTCTTGGCCGGCGAGAGTAAGCACCGCTATGAATTGCACGACATATGCAGTGGCTGAAGAGTAAGCACCGCTCGGCGTCCATCTCACTAGTGCAGAACCGGGCAATAGTACCGGTTCGTAAGGCCCTTTAGTGTCGGTTTGGTAACCGGCGCTAAAATGTAGGCACTAAAGGCCCCCCCTTTAGTACCGGTTCAGCACGAACCGGTGCTAAAGGGCAACCACGTGGCACGAGCCAGCTTCGGGGGCAGGGAGCCCTTTAGTACCGGTTGGTGCCACCAACCGGTATTAAAATGTTTGGGGGGTTTTGGGTTTATGATTTCTTTTTCATTTAATTTTATGTTTTCCATTTAATTTTTTTTCGTTTGCTGGTATTTTACGATACTACATATTGTACATGTTATGCATATATATAAATAGAATTTCTAGTAGAACGACCGATCATAATATATATATATATATATATATATATGTATCATCTAATGTCTCACAACCATCATTAATTAATTCACACATATATACACACATGTATATATATATATACAATTTCTCCTAATTGGTGCCTTCGGAACCAGTGGCATTAGCCTAGCTAATTGGTGCCTTCGGAGCACGATAACAATTGGAAGTGGTTCATGGGGACGGTAGCGGGTAATAGTATTCTCCTTTGGGATCTATGACCTGGTCGAGCAAAAATCTCGCTATTTTCTCTTAAATTGCTTCTATGAGGTCATGTGCTAGGAGCTTGTCCCGCACCTCTTTAAACTGTTAAGAAGGAGATCAATATGCATGTGTATTAGTTGTGTGACTAGATATCGATAATGGTGTAAAAGTTGTGAATAGTGTTCTGACAATCGATATCGTACCCACTCCTGTCTTTAAGATTTGCTCCTTTCGGACGCCATCATGCGAATGTTCTCGCAAACGTAGTATGCACATAGATCATTCCCCGACGCCTGCTTCAAGGCCTTTACGAGAATGGACTTTTGATCAGATAATAATCAATCAAGCATGAGTATTAAAGAGATGGCAGCTAGCTAGTACTACTTAATTACTTACCTTGGGTCGATACCATTTCAGACTTTGTTTCCATGGGCCTGGAGTGATCCTAATGAACTTTGCCCAAGCCCTGCCCGCCAACAAAGAAAATGAATAAATGGGTTATTAAATAGTTGTTATTAGGAAATGACGAACTAATAAAATAGGCCGAGATATAGTTAATAATGATTGAAATTACTTGTTGACTATCTCCTTCACGATGTCGTAGTCACTTGCTTTCTTAAGTAGCGAGTCTAGTACTTCAACTGTTCTTTGATCAACTTTAATGATTAACAAGATCCAGTGAAATCTGCATGCACACACGTTTGCATGTCTTAATTAAGCGGGCATATGTAAGCAAAAATATGTAGCTATAGCTAGTAGGGAAAAACAGAATTTGTAGTATAAGACAGTGTGACTCACTGAAAGTTGTAAGGAAGTAGTATATCTTTATTGTATTTGAGTTCCTTGAAGAACTGTAGCATGCTTTCCTCTACACATTTTGCGTGATATGGATCTATTTTCCATATGTATTCATTAATGGTATTTGGATCAACGAACCCAATGCCATAGTGTCCAGCTTTTTTCATTCCATAAATCTTCATCCTGCATAATACCACAGAAAAGAATATAATGAGGATAATTACAGATAATGATTGATCAAAATGATCAGCTAGCTTGAGACTTAAATTACAGAAAGAAATCACTTACAGACAATAGCAACTGATGATAGATTTGTCGAGCGCGTCTTTATTGTATAGCTGAAAAAGTTCTGAATACTCAACGGTCACAACTTTCTTATGGTAGTAATGCTCCTTGTTGACATTCACCATGAGGAACTCTCGATTGGAAATCTTGGTAATGTCCATGTACCATTGATGCAATGCATACATTCTCGTTGGGAGCTTATTGACCTCCTCTGGCTCGACCAAAGGTTGGCCCCGGGCATATTTCCGTTTTATTTCCTCCTCTCTAGTCAGAGACATGGGCTCGATATCGAGGAGTTGTCCAACAGTGATCCCGATCGATTCAGCCTGCGCAATATGCTCCTCGGTTATTATGACATCGCCCAGCCCGGGAACATTAACGGTTTGCCCACAATAATATTGGGCGCGCCTACTCTCATGTGTTGTTGGCACAACAAGCGGGGGGATTGATTGCGCCGCCTGTTCTCCTAGCTGGGGAATGGTTTTACCGCTCCTTTTGCCAGCTGATTTGCTCGAGCTCGAGCTCGCCTCTTTCTGTAGACGTGCTCGATTTAACTTCTTGATGTGGCGCTCATAGTTTGAGTCAAGAGGCTTGGGAGCTGGTGGTCTAGCCATACGAATGAAGTGGTCAATCTTTTCCACATGCACTTTCTCCCTTGGCGGTGGTGGCGGTTTCGGTGCAAAATGGGCTTCCACCTCGGCCTTCGATATGGCTACGTTTTCCTCCCCGGACTTGTCGTAAGGCCTCTGTGGAAGAGGCGCGAGGCTTCTTGGACCATATTGAAATCGCTTGCCTCCGCCTGTACCTGCAGTACTACCTCGACTTGTACTGCTACGCACCATAGCTGAGGCGTCTCTCTTCCATGATTGCTAAGGCGGCAAAGACGGCTGACGTGGCTGAGTTGGAGGAGGAGGAGTGGCCTGAAGTTGTGCCGGACTTGGAGGAGGAGTTGCCTGAAACTGTGCCGGACTTGGAGGAGGAGTGGCCTGACTCTTTGCCGGACTTGGAGGAGGAGTGGCCTGAAGTTGTGCCGGACTTGGAGGAGGAGTGGCCTGACGCGTTGGTGGACTTGGAGGAGCGGGAGTATGCTGACTCGGTGGCGGACTGCGACAAGGAGTCGGATGACGCGGTGTCGGTGGCTTGGAAAGGTGATGCAATCCTTTCTCCATAGGATGATACGATGGTTGGCCTCTCCTAGTGTGTGCTCATCGTCACCTCCAGGAATGTCAAGCTCTAGCCCCGAATATTGGTCCACCACCTCATCAACCAAGACACGAGCATAGCCCGCTGGAATCGGGTTGCAATGGAAGGTTGCCTGGGGGGATTTGTAAAAGCAAGGGCGTCCGCCACCTTCATGGATATGTTCTTCATTTTGAAGTGTAGCTCGCAGTTAGTGTTCTCCATGATGTCATCCACTGGGTAGCTATCCAGCAATGCGTCACCCGGGGCGGAACCCACGCTGCTTCTCGGCATGGATGGGACGGTGCTATCCATTGGTGGATCATCCGCTAGCTGCTGAGACCCCCTTTGCTGGCTAAGTGAGTCGATCTGCTCCTGTTGCCGCTGGAATTTGATTGCCAAGTCCGCGTGCGCTGATTCTAGGCCTTGAAGGCGTTCATAGTCTAGCTTCCTCTGCTCCTCCTCCATCTTCCTCTTCTTCTCCTCCGCAATCTTCTTTCTCGCACGGGTTCTGTAGTCGGTGTTCTAGTCCGAAAACCCCTCATACCACGGAATAGCACCCATTCCTCGTGTTCTTCCCGGGTGTTCAGGATTTCCCAGGGCACGCATAAGCTCGTCGTTCTCTCTGTTGGGCTCGAACAACCCGGATCGAGCCTCTTCTATTGCAACAAGTAGCTTATCTCCGGCTTTGTCCAGACATACCTTCTTGGAAACTTTGCCTGTCTTCAGGTCCAACTCCACCCCATGCGCATAGAACCAAGTCCTGCACCTGGGGGCCAGCTCAATGTTTCTGGAGTGACACCTGCATCCAGCATCTCTTTCTCAGACTTATCCCACTTAGGCAATCCCACCGCATAGCCACCTGGCCCCAGCTTATGAAACTTATCCTTTTTTGCGGCATTGGCCTTGTTTATTCTCGACCGTTCCTTAGATAATTTCGAATCCTTGAATTTCACGAAATCGTCCCAATGAGCACTTTGCTTCTCTAGTACTCCCTCGAACACTGGAGTCTTCCTTCCTCCATTGACGTACTTGGCCCATTCACGAATCTTGTGGTTCTTGAATGCAACCGCCATCTTCCTAAGAGCATGGTCCTTGACTTTGTCCACATCTGCTTTTGTGAAATGATCTGGTAGGGTGAAATGTTCCATGAGCGTTTCCCAAAGCAAATGTTTTTGTCTGTCATCGACAAAAGTAACTCCTGGACGTGGCTTTGATGGCTCTCTCCATTCTTGAAGGGAGATCGGGAGTAGGTCCTTCACAAGAACTCCGCACTGACGAACGAACTTGTCCGCAATCTTCTTAGGCGCGAATGGTTCACCATTAGGTTTGATTGCCTCGATATTGCACTTTACGCCCTCCTTTAACTTTTTGTTCGGGCCTCGTTTCGTCCTGTTGCCTAAAGATTTGCTCGATCTGAATGGCTGAAAGAAGAAAGATCGATTCGTTAATATATCTTCAAGTCATTTAAAACATGTGATGATCACCAGATGCCTGCTTATATAAATATATATACCTCGCCGGTCTTTGTTGTTTCAAGATCAACATTTTCTTCGTCATATTCATAGTTCACGACTTCATCAATTCGGTCGTCGCGATCGAATATCATATCACCCTCCCCGGTGTTGTTTAGATATTCGGAGCCGTCATAATCTTCTTTATTCTGATCATCATCTGGCTCGCGAGGATTGCCTATGATATTGAACAGGGCCTCTTCTCCCTCTCTGCCGGTATTGTCCGCCATAGGTTTTGTTTAACTAATCCAAAAGAAATATATTCAAATTACAATGCATGGATGCAATCAATTAATAAGGAAAAACTGAATCAATCATAGTACATAATAAGCATCATCGAATATAATCTCGAATACGTCGTCTCAAATAATAGATATAATCTCGAATACATCGTCTCGAATAATAGATATAATCTCGAATACATCGTCTCGAATAATACATATAATCTCGAATACATCGTCTCGAATATTATATATCGAGTACATCACTGACTAGTAGCTAATAAATATCGAATACTACAGAAGAATCTAGGACACTCGCGGTTCCTTCAGCGCGGGCGGTGGACACCCAAAGAGAAGGAACCCTCACAAGATCATAGCTGAAGTGAGATCCCTTAAGAAACTGTCAGGTATTGGAGAACCTGCCGCCCTCTAACACAACCATGTAGCGATGGACGTGCACGGCGACGTACCTCCTCTGGCGGGGCCGGCTCCCTCCGCACCAAAACTGACCCACACGAACGCCACCAAACGAGATCAGGGTCGACGACGGGACCCGGGGCCGGGTTCCTCATCAAGCGGCGCGCCCCTCCAAGCAGCACCTCCCAGTGCCAGCCCGGCGGAGCCCAGTCCCGGACATGGGTAAGCCGGACGTCGTCGCGGACGGGTCGACGGCGAGGATGCGGGCCGGGCATCGTCCAGAACAAATACTAGCTATATGCCTGCAAAAAGTAACATTTTTTTAATGATTGGATTTTGATAACTAAAATTTCTAACATTTCTATATAACTAACATTCCAATAACATTTCTAACAATGCTATATAACTAACATTTTTGTAACATTTCTAATATTTCTATAACTAAAAAACAGGAAAAAAAATTATAACATTTCTATATATATAACTAACATTTGTGTAACATTTCTAATATTTCTATAACTAAAAAACAGAAAAATTTCTAACTTTTTATAACTATTTCTATAACTAAAAAACCGAAAAATTTCTAACAATTTTATAACTATTTCTATAACTAAAAAACAGAAAAATTTCTAACAATTCTAACTATTTTATAACTATTTCTATAACTAAAAAACAGAAAATTTTCTAACATTTCTATAACTAACTGTTGGGGAACGTAGTAATTTCGAAAATTTTCCTACGCACACGCAAGATCATGGTGATGCACAGCAACGAGAGGGGAGAGTGTTGTCTACGTACCAACGCAGACCGACTGCGGAAGCGATCACACAACGTAGAGGAAGTAGTCGTACGTCTTCTTCCCGATCCGACCGATCCTAGCACCGTTACTCCGGCACCTCCGAGTTCTTAGCACACGTTCAGCTCGATGACGATCCCCGGGCTCCGATCCAGCAAAGCTTCGGGGAGGAGTTCCGTCAGCACGACGGCGTGGTGACTATCTTGATGTACTACCGACGCAGGGCTTCGCCTAAGCACTACAACGATACGATCGAGGTGGAATTTGGTGGCAGGGGGCACCGCACACGGCTAAGGAGCGATCTCAAGGATCAAGTTGTGTGTCTATGGGGTGCCCCCTGCCCCCGTATATAAAGGTTGGAGGAGGGGGGCTGGCCGGCCAAGAGAGAGGAGGCGCAGGGGGAGTCCTACTCCCACCGGGAGTAGGACTCCTCCCCTCCAATCCTATTCCAACTAGGACTCTTGGGGGGGAAAGGAGAGAGAGGGGGCCGGCCCACCTTTCCTAGTCCTACTAGGACTTGGGGAAGGGGGGGGCGCCGGCTAGGCTGTTGGCTGCCTCTTCTCTCTTTTCCACTAAGGCCCAATAGGCCCATTAGCCTCCCGGGGGGTTCCGGTAACCCTCCCGGTATTCCGGTAAAATCCCGATTTCACCCGGAACACTTCCTATGTCCAAACATAGGCTTCCAATATATCAATCTTTACGTCTCGACCATTTCGAGACTCCTCGTCATGTCCGTGATCTCATCCGGGACTCCGAACAACCTTCGGTACATCAAAATGCATAAACTCATAACAACTGTCATCGTAACGTTAAGCGTGCGGACCCTACGGTTCGAGAACGATGTAGACATGACCGAGACACGTCTCCGGTCAATAACCAATAGCGGGACCTGGATGCCCATATTGGCTCCTACATATTCTACGAAGATCTTTATCGGTCAGACCGCATAACAACATACGTTGTTCCCTTTGTCATCGGTATGTTACTTGCCCGAGATTCGATCGTCGGTATCCAATACCTAGTTCAATCTCGTTACTGGCAAGTCTCCTTACTCGTTCCGTAATACATCATCTCATAACTAACATCTTAGTTATTATGCTTGCAAGGCTTATGTGATGTGTATTACCGAGAGGGCCCAGAGATACCTCTCCGACACTCGGAGTGACAAACCCTAATCTCGAAATACGCCAACCCAACATCTACCATTGGAGACACCTGTAGTACTCCTTTATAATCACCCAGTTACGTTGTGACGTTTGGTAGTACCCAAAGTGTTCCTCCGGTAAACGGGAGTTGCATAATCTCATAGTTATAGGAACATGTATAAGTCATGAAGAAAGCAATAGCAACATACTAAACGATCGGGTGCTAAGCTAATGGAATGGGTCATGTCAATCAGATCATTCTACTAATGATGTGACCTCGTTAATCAAATAACAACTCTTTGTTCATGGTTAGGAAACATAACCATCTTTGATTAACGAGCTAGTCAAGTAGAGGCATACTAGTGACACTCTGTTGGTCTATGTATTCACACATGTATTATGTTTCCGGTTAATACAATTCTAGCATGAATAATAAACATTTATCATGATATAAGGAAATAAATAATAACTTTATTATTGCCTTTAGGGCATATTTCCTTCAGTCTCCCACTTGCACTAGAGTCAATAATCTAGTTCACATCGCCATGTGATTTAGCAGCAATGGTTCACATCACCATGTGATTAACACCCATAGTTCACATCGTCATGTGACCAACACTCAAAGGGATTACTAGAGTCAGCAATCTAGTTCACATATCTATGTGATTAACACCCAAAGAGTACTAAGGTGTGATCATGTTTTGCTTGTGAGATAATTTTAGTCAACGAGTCTGTCACATTCAGATCCGTAAGTATTTTGCAAGTTCTATGTCTACAATGCTCTACACGGAGCTACTCTAGCTAATTGCTCCCACTTTCAATATGTATCTAGATTTAGAATCATCTGGATTAGTGTCAAAAACTTGCATCGACGTAACCCTTTACGACGAACCTTTTTGTCACGTCCATAATCGAGAAACATTTCCTTATTTCACTAAGGATAATTCTGACCGCTGTCAAGTGATCTACTCCTAGATCACTATTGTACTCCCTTGCCAAATCAGTGCAGGGTATACAATAGATCCGGTACACAGCATGGCATATTTTATAGAACCTATGAATGAGGCATAGGGAATGACTTTCATTCTCTTTCTATCTTCTGCCGTGGTCGGGCTTTGAGTCTTTACTCAACTTCACACCTTGTAACACAGGCAAGAAACTTTTTCTTTGACTGTTCTATTTTGAACTACTTCAAAATCTTGTCAAGGTATGTAATTATTGAAAAACTTATCAAGCGTCTTGATCTATCTCTATAGATCTTGAAGCTCAATATGTAAGCAGCTTTACCGAAGTCTTTGTTTGAAAAACTCCTTTCAAACACTCCTTTTATGCTTTACAGAATAATTCTACATTATTTCCGATCAACAATATGTCATTCACATATACTTATCAGAAATGTTGTAGTGCTCCCACTCACTTTCTCGTAAATACAGGCTTCACCGCAAGTCTGTATAAAACTATATGCTTTGATCAACTCATCAAAGCGTATATTCCAACTCCGAGATGCTTGCACCAGTCCACAGATGGATCGCTGGTGCTTGCACATTTTGTTAGCACCTTTTGGATTGACAAAACCTTCTGGTTGCATCATATACAACTCTTCTTTAATAAATCTATTAGGGAATGCAGTTTTGTTTATCCGTTTGCCAGATTTCATAAAACGCGGCAATTACTAACATGATTCGGACAGACTTAAGCATAGATACGAGTGAGAAAATCTCATCGTAGTCAACACCTTGAACTTGTCGAAAACCTTTTGCGACAATTCTAGCTTTGTAGATAGTAACACTACTATCAGCGTCCGTCTTCCTCTTGAAGATCCATTTATTTTCTATGGCTTGCCGATCATCGGGCAAGTCAACCAAAGTCCATACTTTGTTCTCATACATGGATCATATCTCAGATTTCATGGCTTCAAGCCACTTTGCGGAATCTGGGCTCACCATCGCTTCTTCATAGTTCGTAGGATAATCATGATCTAGTAGCATGACTTCCAGAACAGGATTACCGTACCACTCTGGCGCGGATCTTTATTCTGGTTGATCTATGAGGTTCAGTAGTGTCTTGTTCTAAAGTTTCATGATCATCATCATTAGCTTCCTCACTAACTGGTGTAGGTGTCACAGAAACATTTTTCTGTGATGTACTACTTTCCAATAAGGGAGCAGGTACAGTTACCTCGTCAAGTTCTACTTTCCTCCCACTCACTTCTTTCGAGAGAAACTCCTTCTCCAGAAAGTTTCCGAATTTAGCAACAAAAGTCTTGCCTTCGGATCTGTGATAGAAGGTGTATCCAACAGTTTCCTTTGGATATCCTATGAAGATGCACTTCTCCGACTTGAGTTTTGAGCTTATCAGGATGAAACTTTTTCATATAAGCATCGCAACCCCAAACTTTAAGAAACGACAACTTTGGTTTCTCGCCAAACCATAGTTCATAAGGCGTCGTCTCGACGGATATAGATGGTGCCCCTTTTTTAACGTGAATGCAGCTGTCTCTAATGCATGACCCCAAAAACGATAGTGGTAAATCGGTAAGAAACATCACAGATTGCACTATATCCAATAAAGTACGGTTATGACGTTCGGACACACCATTATGCTGTGGTGTTCCAGGTGGCGTGAGTAGTGAAACTAGTTCACATTGTTTTAACTGAAGACCAAACTCGTAACTCAAATACTCCTTTCCACGATCAGATCATAGAAACTTTATTTTTCTTGTTACGATGATTTTTCACTTCACTCTAAAATTCTTTGAACTTTTCAAATGTTTTAGACTTATGTTTCATCAAGTAGATATGCTCATATCTGCTCAAATCATCTGTGAAGATCATAAAATAATGATACCTATCGCGAGCCTCAATATTCATCGGACCACATACATCAGTATGTATGATTTCCAACAAATCTGTTGCTTGCTCCATTGTTCCGAAGAACAGAGTTTTAGTCATCCTGCTCATGAGGCATGGTTCGCAAGCATCAACTGATTCATAATCAAGTGATTCAAAAAGCCCATCAGCATGGAGTTTCTTCATGCGCTTTACACCAATATGACCTAAACGGAAGTGCCACAAATAAGTTGCACTATCATTATTAACTTTGCATCTTTTGGTTTCAATATCATGAATATGTGTATCACTACGATCGAGATCCAGTGAACTTGTTTCATTGGGTGTATGACCATCGAAGGTTTTATTCATGTAAACAGAACAACAATTATTCTCTGACTTTAATGAATAATCGTATTGCAATAAACATGATCAAATCATATTCATGCTCAACGCAAAAACCAAATAACACTTATTTAGGTTCAACACTAATCCCGAAATTATAGGGAGTGTGCGATGATGATCATATCAATCTTGGAACTACTTCCAACACACATCGTCACTTCACCCTTAACTAGTCTCTGTTTATTCTGCAACTCCCGTTTCGAGTTACTAATCTTAGCAACTGAACTAGCATCAAATACTGAGGGGTTGCTATAAACACTAGTAGAGTACACATCAATAACATGTATATCAAATATACTTATGTTCACTTTGCCATCCTTCTTATCCGCCAATCACTTGGGGTAGTTCCGTTTCCAGTGACCAGTCCCTTTGCAGTAGAATCACTTAGTCTCAGGCTCAGGATCAGACTTGGGCTTCTTCACTTGAGCAGCAACTTGCTTGCCGTTCTTCTTGAAGTTCCCCTTCTTCCCTTTGCCCTTTTCTTGAAACTAGTGGTCTTGTCAACCATCAACACTTGATGTTTTTCTTGATTTCTACCTTCGTTGATCTCAGCATCACGAAGAGCTTGGGAGTTGTTTCCGTTATCCCTTGCATATTATAGTTCATCATGAAGTTCTACTAACTTAGTGATGATGACTAGAGAATTCTGTCAATCACTATCTTATCTGGAAGATTAACTCCCACTTGATTCAAGCGATTGTAGTACCCAGACAATCTGAGCACATGCTCACTAGTTGAGTGATTCTCCTCCATCTTTTTAGCTATAGAACTTGCTGGAGACTTCATGTCTCTCAACTCGGGTATTTGCTTGAAATATTAACTTCAACTCCTGGAACATCTCATATGGTCCATGACGTTCAAAACGTCTTTGAAGTCCCGATTCTAAGCCGTTAAGCATGGTGCACTAAACTATCAAGTAGTCATCATATTGAGCTAGCCAAACGTTCATAACGTCTGCATCTGCTCCTGCAATAGGTCTGTCACCTAGCGGTGCATCAAGGACATAATTCTTCTGTGCAGCAATGAGGATAAACCTCAGATCACGGATCCAATCCGCATCATTGCTACTAACATCTTTCAACACAATTTTCTCTAGGAACATATCAAAATAAACACAGGGAAGCAACAACGTGAGCTATTGATCTACAACATGATTTGCAAAATACTACCAGGACTAAGTTCATGATAAATTTGAGTTCAATTTAATCATATTACTTAAGAACTCCCACTTAGATAGACATCCCTCTAATCCTCTAAGTGATCACGTGATCCAAATCAACTAAACCATAACCGATCATCACGTGAGATGGAGTAGTTTTCAATGGTGAACATCGTCATGTTGATCATATCTACTATATGATTCACGCTCGACCTTTCGGTCTCTGTGTTCCGAGGCCATATCTGCATATGCTAGGCTCGTCAAGTATAACCTGAGTATTCTGCGTGTGCAAAACTGGCTTGCACCCGTTGTAGATGGACGTAGAGCTTATCACACCCGATCATCACGTGGTGTCTGGGCACGACGAACTTTGGCAACGGTGCATACTCAGGGAGAACACTTCTTGATAATTTAGTGAGAGATCATCTTATAATGCTACCGTCAATCAAAGCAAGATAAGATGCATAAAAGGATAAACATCACATGCAATCAATATAAGTGATATGATATGGCCATCATCATCTTGTGCTTGTGATCTCCATCTCCGAAGCACCGTCATGATCACCATCGTCACCGGCGCGCCACCTTGATCTCCATCGTAGCAACGTTGTCGTCTCGCCAATCTTATGCTTCCACGACTATCACTACCGCTTAGTAATAAAGTAAAGCATTACATCGCGATTGCATTGCATACAATAAAGCGACAACCATGTGGCTCCTGCCAGTTGCCGATAACTCGGTTACAAAACATGATCATCTCATACAATAAAATCAGCATCATGCCTTGACCATATCACATCACAACATACCCTGCAAAAACAAGTTAGACGTCCTCTACTTTGTTGTTGCAAGTTTTACGTGGCTGCTACGGGCTTAAGTAAGAACTCATCTCACCTACGCATCAAAACCACAACGATAGTTCGTCAAATAGACTCCGTTTTAACCTTCTCAAGGACCGGGCGTAGTCACACTTGGTTCAACTAAAGTTGGAGAGACAGTCTTCCGCAAGCCATCTATGTGCAAAGCACGTCGAGGGAACCGGTCTCGCGTAAGAGTACGCGTAAGGTTGGTCCGGATCGTCTCAACCAACAATACCGCCGAACCAAAGTATGACATGCTGGTAAGCAGTATGACTTGTATCGCCCACAACTCACTTGTGTTCTACTCGTGCATATAACATCAAACCATAAAACCTAGGCTCGGATGCCACTGTTGGGGAACGTAGTAATTTCGAAAATTTTCCTACGCACACGCAAGATCATGGTGATGCACAGCAACGAGAGGGGAGAGTGTTGTCTACGTACCAACGCAGACCGACTACGGAAGCGATCACACAACGTAGAGGAAGTAGTCGTACGTCTTCTTCCCGATCCGACCGATCCTAGCACCGTTACTCCGGCACCTCCGAGTTCTTAGCACACGTTCAGCTCGATGACGATCCCCGGGCTCCGATCCAGCAAAGCTTCGGGGAGGAGTTCCGTCAGCACGACGGCGTGGTGACGATCTTGATGTACTACCGACGTAGGGCTTCGCCTAAGCACTACAACGATACGATCGAGGTGGAATTTGGTGGCAGGGGGCACCGCACACGGCTAAGGAGCGATCTCAAGGATCAAGTTGTGTGTCTATGGGGTGCCCCCTGCCCCCGTATATAAAGGTTGGAGGAGGGGGGCTGGCCGGCCAAGAGAGAGGAGGCGCAGGGGGAGTCCTACTCCCACCGGGAGTAGGACTCCTCCCCTCCAATCCTATTCCAACTAGGACTCTTGGGGGGGAAAGGAGAGAGAGGGGGCCGGCCCACCTTTCCTACTCCTACTAGGACTTGGGGAAGGGGGTGGGGGCGCCGGCTAGGCTGTTGGCTGCCTCTTCTCTCTTTTCCACTAAGGCCCAATAGGCCCATTAGCCTCCCGGGGGGTTCCGGTAACCCTCCCGGTATTCCGGTAAAATCCCGATTTCACCCGGAACACTTCCTATGTCCAAACATAGGCTTCCAATATATCAATCTTTACATCTCGACCATTTCGAGACTCCTCGTCATGTCCGTGATCTCATCCGGGACTCCGAACAACCTTCGGTACATCAAAATGCATAAACTCATAACAACTGTCATCGTAACGTTAAGCGTGCGGACCCTACGGTTCGAGAACGATGTAGACATGACCGAGACACGTCTCCGGTCAATAACCAATAGCGGGACCTGGATGCCCATATTGGCTCCTACATATTCTACGAAGATCTTTATCGGTCAGACCGCATAACAACATACGTTGTTCCCTTTGTCATCGGTATGTTACTTGCCCGAGATTCGATCGTCGGTATCCAATACCTAGTTCAATCTCGTTACTGGCAAGTCTCTTTACTCGTTCCGTAATACATCATCTCATAACTAACATCTTAGTTATTATGCTTGCAAGGCTTATGTGATGTGTATTACCGAGAGGGCCCAGAGATACCTCTCCGACAATCGGAG
Source organism: Triticum aestivum (assembly GCF_018294505.1). Classification (NCBI taxonomy): domain Eukaryota; kingdom Viridiplantae; phylum Streptophyta; class Magnoliopsida; order Poales; family Poaceae; genus Triticum; species Triticum aestivum. The sequence goes on from NC_057809.1 coordinate 35,564,500, forward strand.
TGACAAACCCTAATCTTGAAATACGCCAACCCAACATCTACCATTGGAGACACCTGTAGTACTCCTTTATAATCACCCAGTTACGTTGTGACGTTTGGTAGTACCCAAAGTGTTCCTCCGGTAAACGGGAGTTGCATAATCTCATAGTTATAGGAACATGTATAAGTCATGAAGAAAGCAATAGCAACATACTAAACGATCGGGTGCTAAGCTAATGGAATGGGTCATGTCAATCAGATCATTCTACTAATGATGTGACCTCGTTAATCAAATAACAACTCTTTGTTCATGGTTAGGAAACATAACCATCTTTGATTAACGAGCTAGTCAAGTAGAGGCATACTAGTGACACTCTGTTGGTCTATGTATTCACACATGTATTATGTTTCCGGTTAATACAATTCTAGCATGAATAATAAACATTTATCATGATATAAGGAAATAAATAATAACTTTATTATTGCCTCTAGGGCATATTTCCTTCACTAACTATGTGTGTGTGTGTGTGCTCATCGGCGAGGCGAGAGGCGACGGGGGCGGCGACGAGGACGGCGACGGGCGCGGCGACGACAGGGATGGCGACGACGGGGACAGGGACGTGGACGGGCCGGGACGGCGCGGCGGTGACGACGAGGACGACGGGGACGGGGACGACGGGGCGGCGACGACGGGGACGGGGGCGGCGACGAGGGTTATGGAGACGGGGGCGGCGGGTGACGGGGCAGAGGAGAAGAAGCAGAGGAGAAACTGAAATTTTTGAAGTGTTTAATTATATAGGATGGACATTTAGTACCGGTTGGAGCCACCAACCGGTACCAAAGGCCTGTTTTGGCCAGGCCAAGCGGCGGGAACCGCACCCCTTTTAGTGCCGGGTGGTGGCTCCAACCGGTACTATAGCCCCCCCCCTTTAGTACCGGTTGGTGCTACCACCCGACACTAAAGGGGGTGCGCTGGCGCAGGTGCGGTGCGAAATGTTTAGTCCCACCTCGCTAGCCGAGGGGCGTCCGCACTGGTTTATAAGCCCCAGTGCGGTAGCTTCCTCGAGCTCCTCTCCAAAGCAGGCCTACTAGGCCTAAATGTTCTGTGCTGCCCTGTGGGCCTACTGGGCCTTTGCGGGCCTGCATCCTGGCCCAACAACAGGTTGGGTTTTTAGTCGTATGCAGGCCGCTGTGGCGCAGTAGGTGAGCTTTTTTTTTATTTTTTTCTTTATTTATTTTTGTTTGAGTTGTTTTTTTGCTGTATTTAGAGTTTCTTTGTGAATATTTTTGATTTAGGTACAAAAAATTACAAGCTTTCTGTTAGTACCGGTAGTTTACAAATTTGAATAGTTTAAATTTTGATTTATTTCAAATTTGTGTGAATCACTAGTTTGTGAATAACTTAACTTTGAGAATAGATTTTTCAGTGATTCTTTTTTTTATGTTTAATATTAGTGTGTTTTATCATTATATTCAATTTGGTAATGCTTAGGTTATTTAAAAAAATGAAATTCTTTTTGTAACGGATGAGTTTTCGTCCGAAACCCTGATACTTCGAAAGAGATTGTCCATTTAGTACATGAAGTGCATCCAGTTTTTACGGTAACCCTCTCTACTTTTTTGCACATGCTATGTGGGTGAAATTATGATACCATGCCAACTTTCAACCTTTTCTGAGTTCATTTGAAATGCTTTTCAATTTCAGGGTCATTTAGCTTAAAAAATCAGTAAAGGCATGAAATAATTTGTTTGCACATAAAATTTCTTCGCATTTCAAATGCAAAAACACATAATTACCCTAACTATTACAGAGATTCCCTCCTGGGTGTGAAACACAGAAGAAAGTGATTATAGTGAAGCCGATCACATCCCAGATCTTTGGGTGTGAAACTTTTTCTTCGCGTGTGTCCCTTTGCGCCGTAACCATGGAAAATCTTCATCATTTAACGGGATGCTCGGGTCAATATTCACTGTGAATGGAGCAATTTCATCAAACTTTTCATAATCTTCTGACATGTCTGTCTTATCATCCACTCCCACGATGTTTCTCTTCCCAGAAAGAACTATGTGCCGCTTTGGCTCATTGTACGATGCATTTCCTTCCTTATCTTTTCTTTTTCTTGGCTTGATAGACATGTCCTTCACATAGAAAACCTATGCCACATCATTGGCTAGGACGAATGGTTCGTCTGCATACGCAAGATTGTTGAGATCCACTGTTGTCATTTCGTACTGCGGGTCTTCCGTTACCCCGCCTCGTATCATATTGACCCATTTGCACTGAAACAAAGGGACCTTCAAACCACGTCGATAATCAAGTTCCCATATGTCCTGTATATAACCATAATATGTTTCCTTTCCTGTCTTGGTTTCTGCATCAAAGCGGACACCACTGTTTTGGTTGGTGCTCTTCTTATCTTGGGCGATCGTGTAAAATGTATTACCATTTATCTCGTACCCTTTGAAAGTCATTATATTCGAAGATGGTAACTGGGACAGCAAGTACAGGTCATCTTCAATAGAGGTGTCATGCATGGTACGTGCTTGCAACCAGCTGGCGAAACTCCTCGTTTGTTCACGTGTAATCCAGTCATCAGACCGCTCCGGGTGTTTGGAGCGTAGCAAATTCTTGTGTTCATCCATATACGGAGCCACCAAGGCGGAATTCTGTAGAACTGTGTAGTATGCTTCAGTGAGAGAATGTCCGTCAATACATATTATTTGTTCCCCTCCTAGCGCGCCTTTTCCATCCAGTCTGCCCTTATGCCGCGATTCAGGAACACTAATCGGCTTAAGGTCAGGAATAAAGTCAATACAAAACTCAATGACCTCCTCATTTTCATGGCCCTTGGAGATGCTTCCTTCTGGCCTAGCACGGTTATGAACATATTTCTTTAAGACTCCCATGAACCTCTCAAAGGGGAACATATTGTGTAGAAATACAGGACCCAAAACGTTAATCTCTTCGCATAGGTGAATTAGGACGTGCGTCATGATGTTGAAGAAGGATGGTGGGAACACCAACTCAAAACTGACAAGACATTGCACCAAATCATTCTCTAACCTTGGTATGATTTCTGGATCGATTACCTTCTGAGAGATTGCATTGAGAAATGCACATAGCTTCACAATGGCTAATCGAACGTTTTCCGATAGAAGCCCCCTCAATGCAACCGGAAGCAGTTGCGTCATAATCACGTGGCAGTCATGAGACTTTAGGTTCTGGAACTTTTTCTCTGCCATGTTTATTATTCCCTTTATATTCGACGAGAAGCCAGACGGTACCTTAATACTAAGCAGGCATTCAAAAAAGATTTTCTTCTCTTCTTTGGTAAGAGCATAGCTTGCATGACCCTGATGTATGCCGTCTTTTCCGTGCATACGTTGCTGGTCCTCCCGTGCCTCAGGTGTATCTTTTGTCTTCCCATACACGCCCAAGAAGCCAAGCAGGGTCACACAAAGATTCTTCGTCATGTGCATCACGTCGATTGCGGAGCGGACCTCTAGGTCTTTCCAATAGGGCAGGTCCCAAAATATAGATTTCTTCTTCCACATGGGTGCGTGTCCGTCAGCGTCATTCGGAACAGGTTGTCCACTAGGACCCTTTCCAAAGATCACCTTCAAATCCTTGACCATATCATGTACATCAGCACCAGTACGGTGGCGAGGCTTCGTCCGGTGATCCGCCTCACCTTTTAAATGCTTGCCTTTCTTTCTTACGGGATGCCTGCTCGGAAGAAATCAGCGATGTCACAGGTACACATTCTTCTTACAATTAGCCAAATATGTACTGTCGGTATCGTCCAAACAGTGCGTGCATGCGCGGTATCCCTTGTTTGTCTATCCTGAAAGGTTACTGAGAGCAGGCCAATCATTGATGGTCACGAACAGCAATGCCTTTAGGTCAAATTCTTCCCCCATGTGCTCATCCCACGCACGTACACCTGTTCCATTCCACAGTTATAAGAGTTCTTCAACTAATGGCCATAGGTACACATCAATGTCGTTGCCGGGTTGCTTAGGGCCTTGGATGAGCACTGGCATCATAATGAACTTCCGCTTCATGCACAACCAAGGAGGAAGGTTATACAAACATAGAGTCACAGGCCAGGTGCTATGGTTGCTGCTCTGCTCCCCAAAAGGATTAATGCCGTCTGCGCTTAGACCAAACCATACGTTCCTTGCGTCATCTGCAAACTCCTTCCCGTACTTTCTTTCGATTTTTCTCCACTGCGACCCGTCAGCGGGTACTCTCAACTTTCCGTCTTTCTTACGGTCTTCTTTGTGCCATCACATAGCCTTGGCATGCTCTTTGTTTTGGAACAAACATTTCAATCGTGGTATTATAGGAGCATACCACATCACCTTGGCAGGAATCTTCTTCCTGGGGCGCTCGCCCTCGACATCACCAGGGTCATCGCGGCTGATCTTATAGCGCAATGCACCGCATACCGGGCAAGCGTTCAAATCCTCGTACTCACGGCGGTAGAGGATGCAATCATTAGGGCATGCATGTATCTTCTGCACCTCTAACCCTAGAGGGCAGACAACCTTCTTTGCTTGGTACGTACTCTCGGACAATTCGTTGTCCTTTGGAAGCATATCCTTTATCATTACCAGCAACTTTCCAAATCCCTTGTCAGATACACCGTTCTCTGCCTTCCATTGCAGCAATTCCAGTGTGGTGCCCAGCTTTTTCTTGTCGCCTTCGCAATTCGGGTACAACAATTTTTTGTGATCCTCTAACATGCGCTGCAACTTCTTCTTCTCCAAATCACTTGCACAGTTTCTCTTTGCATCGGCAATGGCCCAACCTAGATCATCAACGGGCGCATCCGATGCCTCTTCTTCAGCTTCTTCCCGCATTGCCGGCTCAGCTTCTTCCCTCATTGTTGTATCATCGTATTCAGGGAACCCATGGCCAGGATAGCTGTCGTCGTCCTCTTCTTCTTCATTTTCTTCCATCATAACCCTCTTTCTCCATGCTTGGTCCAAACATTATAGTGGGGCATGAAACCGGACTCAAACAGGTGGACGTGAATGGTTCTTGACGTAGAGTAATTGCGACCATCCTTACAGTCAGCACATGGACAATGCATAAAACCATCCGCTCGCTTGTTTGCCCCAGCTGCAAGCAGAAAAGTACGCACACCATTAATGAACTCAGGAGAGCATCGGTCATCGTACATCCATTGCCGGCTCATCTTCAATACACAGCACCGAAAACATCAAATTAATACAATACATAAAGTTCATACATAAAGTTCATACATAAAGAGCATACAACACTTCAATGCAACAAACAAATAACTCTCTAGCTAAAGAATTTAAATGCAATAACAAATGCGATCAAGATCGCAACTAAGGTAACAATTGATCCAACAGCATAATGATACCAAGCCTCACTATGAATGGCATATTTTCTAATCTTTCTAGTCTTCAAGCGCATTTTCTCCATCTTAATCTTGTGATCAGCGACGACATCGGCAACATGCAACTCCAATTCCATCTTCTCCCCCTCAATTCTTTTCAATTTTTTCTTCAAATCCTCGTTTTCTCTTTCAACTAAATTTAACCTCTCGACAATAGGGTCGTTGGAATTTCGGGTTCAACTACCTCCTACATAGAAATATCTATGTCAACTTGATGGGCATAATTTGTCATAAACACGAAATGCAATGAATAGTTTTAAAAGAGAATATACCACATTCGAATCATAACCCGGACGAGGGCCGACGGGGACGGATATCAAAACCATGGCACTATGCATAACAAACAACGTATGGGTAAGATAATTATATGAGTAACTATATATCCAAATCACACAAACATCAATTTTTTATATAAAACTTCATGAACAAGAGGCTGACCACAAGGTGGTGCCAGCGACGGGACGTTGCGAGCGATCGACGGTGGTTACGACGGAGATTTAGAAGGTACTAAGTAAACCACACCTACATATGCAAAACTAAGTGTTATTTTTTACCTCAAATTGCATATAAATCAAATACTAACACATATATATAATTCCTTCCAAATTACTAAACTCAAAAATCAATCACTATAAAAAGCATTGCACGAGCTAATATAGCAATGAGAGATGAAAGGAAAGAGTTGCTAACCTTTGTGATCATTTGAATGGATGGGGGCCTTCAAATCTTGGGCAAAATGTGTGATGAGCTTGAGAGGAAGAGGGAAAAGAACAGAGGGGAGAGGGGAAAGGGGAAGAACAGAGCGAGCTCGGGTGGACGAAGGGTCTATGTAAGACGACCTTTAGTACCGGTTCGTGATACGACCCGGTACTAAAGGTGCTGAAGGGGGCCCAGACTGACAACATCCTGCCACCACTCACTTTAGTACCGGTTCGTGGCACGAACCGGTGCTAAAGGTTCGCCACGAACCGGTACTAATGAGAGCGGCCCGGCTAGCCATTGAAACCGGCACTAATGTACACATTAGTGCCGGCTCAAATTCAAACCGGCACTAATGTGCTTCACGTTTGACCCTTTTTCTACTAGTGTCTCCAAATCACCGAGTCTGTAGTTCCCTGCAGCAGACGCACATCGACAACCATCTCCCAAAGCCTTGTGAATTGGACAATGGCTGTTGGCACAAGAGGGTGACGCAGGTTTCTGATCCAATGGCCATCATGCAGGGCTTGAGCCACAGTGAGATTCTTGCGAGTGCAGCAAGCAAACAGGTCAGGTGCCGCGCAACTCAGAGCCACCCCATTGAGTCAAGGCTTTAACTAGAACTTAATCCTTTCTCCATTCCCGATGTTGAACTTGACAGATGCGTTGAAGAGGCCGCTAAGTTTCTTATAGATTGTCATGGGTAAGTATGCCCATGGGGAGAACACATGAGCAATGAAAGTATTACTAATGGACATTTAGCCAAAAGAAGTAGAATAACTAACCCATCACTAAAGTGCACATAGTACATCTGATTTCTTGGCTACGCAAACATCTAAATATGTAGCAGGCACGCACCTGACTCCTCTCTGGTTTTGTGGATTCAGATTTAAAATGTGTACCAAATCTGTTTCTAGACAATCATCTTCTTGCCAGATTATACTTAACTAACTGCTATGATTGCATTCCAGTATGTTAGGTAACTAAACCTGTTGTACAGGGTGCAGTTGGCTTCTGGAAAGGCAATGCCAATTTTGTGATGATTTGGCCGAGGCTAAATTCGCACTGGTGAACATATACAATGCGCAGAGGTAGCTCAAGGTAAATCGAAATGTACATGTGTTGCTTTAGCAGGACTCGGAGAAACAAATGTGTAACATTGATGTTTATAATCAGACAAGAGCTCATCTCATCTTTTCAATTCTCATACTACACACGGACTGTGCATTACCTAAAACAACCAACATCTCCCAGAAATCTTTTTGTAGTTGAGAACCCTCTCTCTTCTTTCAAACATACAGAACAATCACTTCTTCCTATCAAAATCTTAGACCATTCCTAATCAAATTCGTAATTCATCTCCTAACCAAATCCCTAAAGCATGAATCTACCACATTGTACTCTGCCAATTAAGCCAATATATAACTATTTACTTTTTTGTCACATCATTTCCAGAACCCGAACCCAAATAAGAGTATGACATAATTGCTAGTCTACACCTAAGCCAAAAACTGAGGTTACTCTCTTACCTAACTGTATCATGTACATACTGAAAGTGTCCAACTCGAAACATATTCAGCAAATCGACAACGCCACTGAATAAATGCCCATCTTCTCAGTAGTCAAGTAAGCACCGAAGGTGCAGTTACTGTTGAAAATATTAGCAAATTACTACGAGATTTAATCCGAATAAACAGAATATAAATCATGACCACAGCAGCAGAGATTAAACTAATCATGCGAACTAGCATAGCAGATGAACATATCACATCTAGGGCACATACTAGAAACATGAATTCTACCACGATCTCGAACAGGAAGGATAGAGTCACATACGGTGCAGCGGGTGCAGCACCGCCGGCGTTGATGTTGTCGCCCATGTCGTCGAGGATGAGGTTGCCGAGGTCGGGGAAGAAGTCGTCGTTCGCGAAGTCGTCGCTGCCAGCAGTCGCGCGAGTGCGCTCCCCAAAAACCTGATCGCCCCTCTCCCGTACAGGATCACGAGAGGCGGGGTTCCGGAGGCCTGCTGTCCCTTCTTGCGGTGCACGCCGGAAGGAGGGATGGAGAAGACTAGCTTGGCGGCGCAATGATCTGGAACGGTGATGAGAAACCATACGAAGCGGCGGCTAGGGTAGACGTCTGCCTGACTATATATATTGCGGGCCGGGTCGACACGATCCAAAAAAGAATAGGAAACGGTTCAGTAATTAACGCGTCCATTAATTATTAATTAATGACTCATTAATTTTCCCATGCAGCAAAAATATAGACAACGTGCATAGCTCTGTCCTCGGCTCGGCTCAATCCCGCAACCCGCGGCGCGGCGCGGCGCGGCGCGGCGCGGCGTGGCGAGGCGAGCGAGGAGGAGGAGCGCGCGTGTAGGTCTCCTCTTCTCATGCTCATACAAGTGGTAGAAGAGCTCACCTTATAAAGAGGTGCAACTCTCTCTCAACTTCCAATGTGGGACTAAACTTTAGCCTCACTCACTCCACTCACATGTGTGCATGAATGGGCCAAGAGAATTTCAGAATTTTAGTTGGGCTTTGGGCAAAGGCCTACTAGCAAAATTCCAACAATCCCCCACAAAGTCTCATTGGCACATCTCATCATTTAGTTCCAAAACATTGTTTTATATATCAGTGCTTAGTGGAGACTGTGAAGTTGAACTTCCACTTAGAAATTTATGCTACACTAAATCACAACTTGAATAGTGGACTAAGCCTTGAACTACAAGTTTTCTGTGAAACTAGTTTCACACAAATTCTTGACCGATACTGGGCTGCCGCAAGGCTTCCCCGCGGGTGGAGCGTATACATCATACTTCAGGGCCTTTCATGAATTTATTAGAGAACACCCAATTCTCACAGACTGCGACGTTGACAGTCAAATTCATATAGGTGTGTTCCTCAGAAGATGTTCTGCAGGACAACATCTCTGCTTACCCGAATAAGCCACTTGGACCACATTAAGATAATTATCAACCTGCCATGCAGATCAGGAGAGTATTGCATCTTTACGGAGTGGGATCATTAATATAGGGATACTCTCCTCCCAGCTGACCAACAGCTTGTCTCCCACTTCTACTTCACGGGATCTCCGATCACATAGAGTGGGTTACCACTATGGACAACTCATGCGGTGGGTCTCAAACCCATCTCCATCGATGCATTATCTACCACATTACGTGATAGACCCTTTGTGAAGGGATCTGCCAAGTTTTTCGACGTTTGGATATAATCCAACGTAATAACTCCGGAGTTCCTCAATTTTCTGACAGATTTTAGTCTCCTCTTCACATGCCTTGAGGACTTCATATTGTCCTTAGAACTGTTTATCTTGACGATCACAGTTTGATTATCACAGTTCATCAGGATAGGGGGTATTGGTTTTTCAACCATAGGTAAGTCCATCAAGAGTTCACGAAGCCACTCTGCTTCAACAGTGGCAGTGTCTAATGCTGTGAGTTCTGCTTCCATAGTTGACCTCGTTAAGATGGTCTGCTTGCAAGACTTCCAGGAAACAGCGCCACCACCAAGTGTAAAAACATAACCACTTGTGGCCTTAATCTATCAGCATCAGATATCCAGTTTGAGTCACTATAACCCTCCAGTACCCTTGGATACCCGGTGTAGTGAATCCCATAGCTAGCGGTGCCTTTCAAATAGCGCATAACTCTCTCAAGCGCATGCCAATGATCATCTCCCGGTTTTGACACAAACCGACTCAGCTTGCTCACAGCAAAAGAGATGTCAGGTCTCGTGGCACTCGCCAAATACATAAGCGAGCCAATAATCTGAGAATACCTCAGTTGATCTCTAGCAATCCGTCGATTCTTTCGAAGCAACACACTAGCATCATATGGAGTTGGAGAAGGCGTGCAGTCGCTATACCCAAAACGACTCAAGACCTTTTCCACATAATGAGACTGAAGCAGTGTGATCCCACCATTCTCATCTCTCAACAGCTTGATGTTTAAGATAACATCAGCTACTCCTAGATCCTTCATCTCAAAACAGCGAGATAAGAAATCCTTAACCTCCTTGATTAAATCAAGTTTGGTTCCAAAGATCAATATGTCATCGACATACAGACAAAGAATAACTCCTTCGCCCCCACCATAGCGATAGTACACGCACTTGTCACCATCGTTTACTACAAAGCCGGCAGTAGTTAATGTTCTTTCGAACTTCTCATGCCACTCCTTAGGAGCTTGTTTAAGGCCATATAAAGACTTTAATAACTTGCACACCTTTCCTTCCTGACCAGGTACTACAAAACCATCTGGCTGATCCATGTAAATTTCCTTCTTCAACTCTCCATTAAGGAAAGCCGTCTTAACGTCCATTTGATGAACGAGAAGACCATGTGAGGCAGCCAGTGATAGTAGCACCCGAATTGTGGTCAGTCTAGCCACGGGTGAGTAAGTATCAAAGAAGTCTTCACCTTCTTTCTGGGTATAACCCTTGGCCACAAGCCGTGCCTTATACTTTTCAATCGTACCATCAGGTCTAAGCTTCTTCTTGAACACCCACTTACATCCTACAGGTTTGCACCCATATGGACGGTCAGTGATCTCCCAGGTACCGTTAGCTAAGATGGAATCCATCTCGCTACGTACAGCTTCCTTCCAGTAGTCAGCATCAGGAGATGCATAGGCTTCTGAAATAGTTCTGGGTGTGTCATCCACGAGGTACACAATGAAATCATCACCAAAAGACTTTGCAGTCCTCTATCTCTTACTCCTCACAGGAGTTCCATTGTTACCCTCAACAGGATTCTCAACGTGTTCCATCGCAATGGTGGGTTCAGGAATTACAGTGAATTCCTCACTAGATGGAGTAGGTATCTCCTGATTTGATGAACTCGACATATCCTTCATAGGAAATATGTCCTCAAAGAAAGTTGCATCATTTGACTCCATAATCGTACCAACATGCATGTCGGATACCTCAGATTTTATTATCAAAAATCTATAGCCGATGCTATGAAAAGCATAGCCCAGAAGAACACAATCCACGGTTTTTGGTCCAAGCTTGCGCTTCTTGGGAATTGGTATATTGACTTTCGCCAAACAACCCCAAGTACGTAGGTAAGAGAGTTTCAACCTTTTCCTTTCCCATTCCTCAAATGGAGTCATGGTCTTATGCTTTGTGGGAACTCGGTTTAGGACATGACACGCAGTCATTAGCGCCTCCCCCCACCATTCCTTGGATAGACCCGAAGTGTCTAACATGGTGTTAACCATATCAGTTAGAGTTCGGTTCTTTCTTTCGGCTACCCCATTTGACTGGGGTGAGTAGGGAGGCGTCCTCTCATGGATTATACCATGTTCCGCACAAAACAGATCAAATTCATTGGAAAAATACTCTCCACCACGATCGGACCTAAGCCGTTTAATTTTCCGATCAAGTTGGTTCTCTGCTTCAGCTTTATAGTTTTTGAAGAAAGTCAAAGCCTCATCTTTTGATTTCAGAAGATACACATAACAATATCTAGTGGAGTCATCAATCAACGTCATGAAGTATCTCTTTCCACCTTTTATCAACACGCCATTCATCTCACAAAGGTCAGAATGTATAAGCTCTAGTGGCGCCAAGTCTCTTGCCTCTGCAGTCTTATGGGACTTGCGAGGTTGCTTAGCTTGCACACATACTTGGCACTTGGAACCTTTGACAGTAGAGATTTTCGGAATTAAATTCATATTGGCTAACCGCGTCATGCAACCAAAGTTAATATGACAGAGTCGTGAATGCCAAATATCAGACTCATTATTGTGGCAAACATTATTAATAACTTTAGTGCAAATATCTGACAAAGATAGGCGGAACAAGCCTCCGCACTCATAGCCTTTTCCAACAAATTGTCCACACTTAGAAATTACAACTTTATTGGATTCGAAAACCAACTTAAAACCATCTCGACATAAACGGGAACCGCTAACGAGATTTTTATTAATGGACGGCACATGATGAACGTTCTTCAGGCGCACAGTCTTCCCCGAAGTAAACTTCAGATCGACCGTACCAACACCTCGAACGATGGCATGTGACCCGTTCCCCATCAGCACGGGTGAAGTCCCTGTTGCCTGGTAAGAAGAAAACATGGAGGCGTCAGCACAAACATGTACATTGGCACCGGTGTCAATTAACCAATCAGGGTATTGAAATACTGAAAGGATGGTAGGAAAAATACCGTACCCTGATTCCTTCATATCAATATCACCGATGACAACATTAGCGGACTTGCCGCTCTTCTCATGTTCGCGCTCCTCAAAGCGGTTAGGACACTTTGGAGCCCAGTGATTAGGATCACCGCAGACATGGCAAAGTCCCTTCCCCTTCTTATGAGAATTCTTCTTGAAGTTGGTAGAATGTGATGGCTTGTTCTTTGTATCAAACTTGCCTTTGCCCTGAGTTTTGTTCTTATTGTTTTTGTACTTGTTGGGCTGGGAGTTCTTCTTCTGTACCATGTGAGCACTAGAACCTCCCTCAGCAACTCGAGCACGTGTGTCCTTTGCTCTCGCCTTCTCTTCAACAACAAGAGTACCAATGAGATCCGCAACGGAAAACTCCTGTCTCTTGTGTTTCAGGGAAGTAGCAAAATTGTTCCACGAAGGTGGAAGCTTGGCAATGATGCCTCCGGCAACAAATTTGTCCGGTAACACACACTTGAAGTACTCAAGTTCTTTTGCGAGCGACTGTATCTCATGAGCCTGTTGTACAACAGGGCGCTCATCAGTCATCTTGTAGCCATAGAATTGCTCCATGACGTACAACTCGCTGCCGGCGTCCGAGGCACCAAACTTGGCCTCGAGCGCAGCCCACATGTCCTTGCCGTTGTCAAACGACATATACGAATCCACAATGGAGTCATCAAGAACACTCAGAAGAGCGCCTTTAAAGAGGGTATCGATCTTCTCAAAAGCTTCCAGCTGTGCTGGATTAAGATCGCCCTCAGGCTTGCCCTTGGTGGCATCATAGAAGCCCATGGTCTGAAACCAGTAGACTGCTCTCGTGCGCCACCTCTTATATTGCGCCCCCTTAAAGGCAGGCGGTTTCAGATGCGCAGCAAAACCACTCGGAGTAAATTGCCTATAATCAGGTTTTTGGATTGTTGAAAATATGAGCAAATTACTACGAGATTTAATCCGAATAAACAGAATATAAATCATGACCACAGCAGCAGAGGTTAAACTAATCATGCGAACTAGCATAGCAGATGAACATATCACATCTAGGGCACATACTAGAAACATGAATTCTACCACGATCTCGAACAGGAAGGATAGAGTCACATACGGTGCAGCGGGTGCGGCACCGCCGACGTTGATGTTGTCGCCCATGTCGTCGAGGATGAGGTTGCCGAGGTCGGGGAAGAAGTCGTCGTTCGCGAAGTCGTCGCTGCCAGCAGTCGCGCGAGTGCGCTCCCCAAAAACCTGATCGCCCCTCTCCCGTACAGGATCACGAGAGGCGGGGTTCCGGAGGCCTGCTGTCCCTTCTTGCGGTGCACGCCGGAAGGAGGGATGGAGAAGACTAGCTTGGCGGCGCAATGATCTGGAACGGTGATGAGAAACCATACGAAGCGGCGGCTAGGGTAGACGTCTGCCTGACTATATATATTGCGGGCCGGGTCGACACGATCCAAAAAAGAATCGGAAACGGTTCAGTAATTAACGCGTCCATTAATTATTAATTAATGACTCATTAATTTTCCCATGCAGCAAAAATATAGACAACGTGCATAGCTCTGTCCTCGGCTCGGCTCAATCCCGCAACCCGCGGCGCGTCGTGACGAGGCGTGGCGTGGCGTGGCGAGGCGAGCGAGGAGGAGGAGCGCGCGTGTAGGTCTCCTCTTCTCATGCTCATACAAGTGGTAGAAGAGCTCACCTTATAAAGAGGTGCAACTCTCTCTCAACTTCCAATGTGGGACTAAACTTTAGCCTCACTCACTCCACTCACATGTGTGCATGAATGGGCCAAGAGAATTTCAGAATTTTAGTTGGGCTTTGGGCCAAAGGCCTACTAGCAAAATTCCAACAATCCCCCACAAAGTCTCATTGGCACATCTCATCATTTAGTTCCAAAACATTGTTTTATATATCGGTGCTTAGTGGAGACTGTGAAGTTGAACTTCCACTTAGAAATTTATGCTACACTAAATCACAACTTGAATAGTGGACTAAGCCTTGAACTACAAGTTTTCTGTGAAACTAGTTTCACACAAATTCTTGACCGATACTGGGCTGCCGCAAGGCTTCCCCGCGGGTGGAGCGTATACGTCATACTCCAGGGCCTTTCATGAATTTATTAGAGAACACCCAATTCTCACAGACTGCGACGTTGACAGTCAAATTCATATAGGTGTGTTCCTCAGAAGATGTTCTGCAGGACAACATCTCTGCTTACCCGAATAAGCCACTTGGACCACATTAAGATAATTATCAACCTGCCATGCAGATCAGGAGAGTATTGCATCTTTACGGAGTGGGATCATTAATAGAGGGATACTCTCCTCCCAGCTGACCAACAGCTTGTCTCCCACTTCTACTTCACGGGATCTCCGATCACATAGAGTGGGTTACCACTATGGACAACTCATGCGGTGGGTCTCAAACCCATCTCCATCGATGCATTATCTACCACATTACGTGATAGACCCTTTGTGAAGGGATCTGCCAAGTTTTTCGACGTTTGGATATAATTCAACGTAATAACTCCGGAGTTCCTCAATTTTCTGACAGATTTTAGTCTCCTCTTCACATGCCTTGAGGACTTCATATTGTCCTTAGAACTGTTTATCTTGACGATCACAGTTTGATTATCACAGTTCATCAGGATAGGGGGTATTGGTTTTTCAACCATAGGTAAGTCCATCAAGAGTTCACGAAGCCACTCTGCTTCAACAGTGGCAGTGTCTAATGCTGTGAGTTCTGCTTCCATAGTTGACCTCGTTAAGATGGTCTGCTTGCAAGACTTCCAGGAAACAGCGCCACCACCAAGTGTAAAAACATAACCACTTGTGGCCTTAATCTCATCAGCATCAGATATCCAGTTTGAGTCACTATAACCCTCCAGTACCCTTGGATACCCGGTGTAGTGAATCCCATAGCTAGCGGTGCCTTTCAAATAGCGCATAACTCTCTCAAGCGCATGCCAATGATCATCTCCCGGTTTTGACACAAACCGACTCAGCTTGCTCACAGCAAAAGAGATGTCAGGTCTCGTGGCACTCGCCAAATACATAAGCGAGCCAATAATCTGAGAATACCTCAGTTGATCTCTAGCAATCCGTCGATTCTTTCGAAGCAACACACTAGCATCATATGGAGTTGGAGAAGGCGTGCAGTCGCTATACCCAAAACGACTCAAGACCTTTTCCACATAATGAGACTGAAGCAGTGTGATCCCACCATTCTCATCTCTCAACAGCTTGATGTTTAAGATAACATCAGCTACTCCTAGATCCTTCATCTCAAAACAGCGAGATAAGAAATCCTTAACCTCCTTGATTAAATCAAGTTTGGTTCCAAAGATCAATATGTCATCGACATACAGACAAAGAATAACTCCTTCGCCCCCACCATAGCGATAGTACACGCACTTGTCACCATCGTTTACTACAAAGCCGGCAGTAGTTAATGTTCTTTCGAACTTCTCATGCCACTCCTTAGGAGCTTGTTTAAGGCCATATAAAGACTTTAATAACTTGCACACCTTTCCTTCCTGACCAGGTACTACAAAACCATCTGGCTGATCCATGTAAATTTCCTCCTTCAACTCTCCATTAAGGAAAGCCGTCTTAACGTCCATTTGATGAACGAGAAGACCATGTGAGGCAGCCAGTGATAGTAGCACCCGAATTGTGGTCAGTCTAGCCACGGGTGAGTAAGTATCAAAGAAGTCTTCACCTTCTTTCTGGGTATAACCCTTGGCCACAAGCCCTGCCTTATACTTTTCAATCATACCATCAGGTCTAAGCTTCTTCTTGAACACCCACTTACATCCTACAGGTTTGCACCCATATGGACGGTCAGTGATCTCCCAGGTACCGTTAGCTAAGATGGAATCCATCTCGCTACGTACAGCTTCCTTCCAGTAGTCAGCATCAGGAGAAGCATAGGCTTCTGAAATAGTCCTGGGTGTGTCATCCACGAGGTACACAATGAAATCATCACCAAAAGACTTTGCAGTCCTCTGTCTCTTACTCCTCACAGGAGTTCCATTGTTACCCTCAACAGGATTCTCAACGTGTTCCATCGCAATGGTGGGTTCAGGAATTACAGTGAATTCCTCACTAGATGGAGTAGGTATCTCCTGATTTGATGAACTCGACATATCCTTCATAGGAAATATGTCCTCAAAGAAAGTTGCATCATTTGACTCCATAATCGTACCAACATGCATGTCGGATACCTCAGATTTTATTATCAAAAATCTATAGCCGATGCTATGAAAAGCATAGCCCAGAAGAACACAATCCACGGTTTTTGGTCCAAGCTTGCGCTTCTTGGGAATTGGTATATTGACTTTCGCCAAACAACCCCAAGTACGTAGGTAAGAGAGTTTCAACCTTTTCCTTTCCCATTCCTCAAATGGAGTCATGGTCTTATGCTTTGTGGGAACTCGTTTTAGGACATGACACGCAGTCATTAGCGCCTCCCCCCACCATTCCTTGGATAGACCCGAAGTGTCTAACATGGTGTTAACCATATCAGTTAGAGTTCGGTTCTTTCTTTCGGCTACCCCATTTGACTGGGGTGAGTAGGGAGGCGTCCTCTCATGGATTATACCATGTTCCGCACAAAACAGATCAAATTCATTGGAAAAATACTCTCCACCACGATCGGACCTAAGCCGTTTAATTTTCCGATCAAGTTGGTTCTCTGCTTCAGCTTTATAGTTTTTGAAGAAAGTCAAAGCCTCATCTTTTGATTTCAGAAGATACACATAACAATATCTAGTGGAGTCATCAATCAACGTCATGAAGTATCTCTTTCCACCTTTTGTCAACACGCCATTCATCTCACAAAGGTCAGAATGTATAAGCTCTAGTGGCGCCAAGTCTCTTGCCTCTGCAGTCTTATGGGACTTGCGAGGTTGCTTAGCTTGCACACATACTTGGCACTTGGAACCTTTGACAGTAGAGATTTTCGGAATTAAATTCATATTGGCTAACCGCGTCATGCAACCAAAGTTAATATGACAGAGTCGTGAATGCCAAATATCAGACTCATTATTGTGGCAAACATTATTAATAACTTTAGTGCAAATATCTGACAAAGATAGGCGGAACAAGCCTCCGCACTCATAGCCTTTTCCAACAAATTGTCCACACTTAGAAATTACAACTTTATTGGATTCGAAAACCAACTTAAAACCATCTCGACATAAACGGGAACCGCTAACGAGATTTTTATTAATGGACGGCACATGATGAACGTTCTTCAGGCGCACAGTCTTCCCCGAAGTAAACTTCAGATCGACCGTACCAACACCTCGAACGATGGCATGTGACCCATTCCCCATCAGCACGGGTAAAGTCCCTGTTGCCTGGTAAGAAGAAAACATGGAGGCGTCAGCACAAACATGTACATTGGCACCGGTGTCAATTAACCAATCAGGGTATTGAAATACTGAAAGGATGGTAGGAAAAATACCGTACCCTGATTCCTTCATATCAATATCACCGATGACAACATTAGCGGACTTGCCGCTCTTCTCATGTTCGCGCTCCTCAAAGCGGTTAGGACACTTTGGAGCCCAGTGATTAGGATCACCGCAGACATGGCAAAGTCCCTTCCCCTTCTTATGAGAATTCTTCTTGAAGTTGGTAGAATGTGATGGCTTGTTCTTTGTATCAAACTTGCCTTTGCCCTGAGTTTTGTTCTTATTGTTTTTGTACTTGTTGGGCTGGGAGTTCTTCTTCTGTACCATGTGAGCACTAGAACCTCCCTCAGCAACTCGAGCACGTGTGTCCTTTGCTCTCGCCTTCTCTTCAACAACAAGAGTACCAATGAGATCCTCAACGGAAAACTCCTGTCTCTTGTGTTTCAGGGAAGTAGCAAAATTGTTCCACGAAGGTGGAAGCTTGGCAATGATGCCTCCGGCAACAAATTTGTCCGGTAACACACACTTGAAGTACTCAAGTTCTTTTGCGAGCGACTGTATCTCATGAGCCTGTTGTACAACAGGGCGCTCATCAGTCATCTTGTAGCCATAGAATTGCTCCATGACGTACAACTCGCTGCCGGCGTCCGAGGCACCAAACTTGGCCTCGAGCGCAGCCCACATGTCCTTGCCGTTGTCAAACGACATATACGAATCCACAATGGAGTCATCAAGAACACTCAGAAGAGCGCCTTTAAAGAGGGTATCGATCTTCTCAAAAGCTTCCAGCTGTGCTGGATTAAGATCGCCCTCAGGCTTGCCCTTGGTGGCATCATAGCAGCCCATGGTCTGAAACCAGTAGACTGCTCTCGTGCGCCACCTCTTATATTGCGCCCCCTTAAAGGCAGGCGGTTTCAGATGCGCAGCAAAACCACTCGGAGTAAATTGCCTATAATCAGGTTTTTGGATTGTTGAAAATATGAGCAAATTACTACGAGATTTAATCCGAATAAACAGAATATAAATCATGACCACAGCAGCAGAGATTAAACTAATCATGCGAACTAGCATAGCAGATGAACATATCACATCTAGGGCACATACTAGAAACATGAATTCTACCACGATCTCGAACAGGAAGGATAGAGTCACATACGGTGCAGCGGGTGCGGCACCGCCGGCGTTGATGTTGTCGCCCATGTCGTCGAGGATGAGGTTGCCGAGGTCGGGGAAGAAGTCGTCGTTCGCGAAGTCGTCGCTGCCAGCAGTCGCGCGAGTGCGCTCCCCAAAAACCTGATCGCCCCTCTCCCGTACAGGATCACGAGAGGCGGGGTTCCGGAGGCCTGCTGTCCCTTCTTGCGGTGCACGCCGGAAGGAGGGATGGAGAAGACTAGCTTGGCGGCGCAATGATCTGGAACGGTGATGAGAAACCATACGAAGCGGCGGCTAGGGTAGACGTCTGCCTGACTATATATATTGCGGGCCGGGTCGACACGATCCAAAAAAGAATCGGAAACGGTTCAGTAATTAACGCGTCCATTAATTATTAATTAATGACTCATTAATTTTCCCATGCAGCAAAAATATAGACAACGTGCATAGCTCTGTCCTCGGCTCGGCTCAATCCCGCAACCCGCGGCGCGTCGTGACGAGGCGTGGCGTGGCGTGGCGAGGCGAGCGAGGAGGAGGAGCGCGCGTGTAGGTCTCCTCTTCTCATGCTCATACAAGTGGTAGAAGAGCTCACCTTATAAAGAGGTGCAACTCTCTCTCAACTTCCAATGTGGGACTAAACTTTAGCCTCACTCACTCCACTCACATGTGTGCATGAATGGGCCAAGAGAATTTCAGAATTTTAGTTGGGCTTTGGGCCAAAGGCCTACTAGCAAAATTCCAACAATCCCCCACAAAGTCTCATTGGCACATCTCATCATTTAGTTCCAAAACATTGTTTTATATATCGGTGCTTAGTGGAGACTGTGAAGTTGAACTTCCACTTAGAAATTTATGCTACACTAAATCACAACTTGAATAGTGGACTAAGCCTTGAACTACAAGTTTTCTGTGAAACTAGTTTCACACAAATTCTTGACCGATACTGGGCTGCCGCAAGGCTTCCCCGCGGGTGGAGCGTATACGTCATACTCCAGGGCCTTTCATGAATTTATTAGAGAACACCCAATTCTCACAGACTGCGACGTTGACAGTCAAATTCATATAGGTGTGTTCCTCAGAAGATGTTCTGCAGGACAACATCTCTGCTTACCCGAATAAGCCACTTGGACCACATTAAGATAATTATCAACCTGCCATGCAGATCAGGAGAGTATTGCATCTTTACGGAGTGGGATCATTAATAGAGGGATACTCTCCTCCCAGCTGACCAACAGCTTGTCTCCCACTTCTACTTCACGGGATCTCCGATCACATAGAGTGGGTTACCACTATGGACAACTCATGCGGTGGGTCTCAAACCCATCTCCATCGATGCATTATCTACCACATTACGTGATAGACCCTTTGTGAAGGGATCTGCCAAGTTTTTCGACGTTTGGATATAATTCAACGTAATAACTCCGGAGTTCCTCAATTTTCTGACAGATTTTAGTCTCCTCTTCACATGCCTTGAGGACTTCATATTGTCCTTAGAACTGTTTATCTTGACGATCACAGTTTGATTATCACAGTTCATCAGGATAGGGGGTATTGGTTTTTCAACCATAGGTAAGTCCATCAAGAGTTCACGAAGCCACTCTGCTTCAACAGTGGCAGTGTCTAATGCTGTGAGTTCTGCTTCCATAGTTGACCTCGTTAAGATGGTCTGCTTGCAAGACTTCCAGGAAACAGCGCCACCACCAAGTGTAAAAACATAACCACTTGTGGCCTTAATCTCATCAGCATCAGATATCCAGTTTGAGTCACTATAACCCTCCAGTACCCTTGGATACCCGGTGTAGTGAATCCCATAGCTAGCGGTGCCTTTCAAATAGCGCATAACTCTCTCAAGCGCATGCCAATGATCATCTCCCGGTTTTGACACAAACCGACTCAGCTTGCTCACAGCAAAAGAGATGTCAGGTCTCGTGGCACTCGCCAAATACATAAGCGAGCCAATAATCTGAGAATACCTCAGTTGATCTCTAGCAATCCGTCGATTCTTTCGAAGCAACACACTAGCATCATATGGAGTTGGAGAAGGCGTGCAGTCGCTATACCCAAAACGACTCAAGACCTTTTCCACATAATGAGACTGAAGCAGTGTGATCCCACCATTCTCATCTCTCAACAGCTTGATGTTTAAGATAACATCAGCTACTCCTAGATCCTTCATCTCAAAACAGCGAGATAAGAAATCCTTAACCTCCTTGATTAAATCAAGTTTGGTTCCAAAGATCAATATGTCATCGACATACAGACAAAGAATAACTCCTTCGCCCCCACCATAGCGATAGTACACGCACTTGTCACCATCGTTTACTACAAAGCCGGCAGTAGTTAATGTTCTTTCGAACTTCTCATGCCACTCCTTAGGAGCTTGTTTAAGGCCATATAAAGACTTTAATAACTTGCACACCTTTCCTTCCTGACCAGGTACTACAAAACCATCTGGCTGATCCATGTAAATTTCCTCCTTCAACTCTCCATTAAGGAAAGCCGTCTTAACGTCCATTTGATGAACGAGAAGACCATGTGAGGCAGCCAGTGATAGTAGCACCCGAATTGTGGTCAGTCTAGCCACGGGTGAGTAAGTATCAAAGAAGTCTTCACCTTCTTTCTGGGTATAACCCTTGGCCACAAGCCCTGCCTTATACTTTTCAATCATACCATCAGGTCTAAGCTTCTTCTTGAACACCCACTTACATCCTACAGGTTTGCACCCATATGGACGGTCAGTGATCTCCCAGGTACCGTTAGCTAAGATGGAATCCATCTCGCTACGTACAGCTTCCTTCCAGTAGTCAGCATCAGGAGATGCATAGGCTTCTAAAATAGTCCTGGGTGTGTCATCCACGAGGTACACAATGAAATCATCACCAAAAGACTTTGCAGTCCTCTATCTCTTACTCCTCACAGGAGTTCCATTGTTACCCTCAACAGGATTCTCAACGTGTTCCATCGCAATGGTGGGTTCAGGAATTACAGTGAATTCCTCACTAGATGGAGTAGGTATCTCCTGATTTGATGAACTCGACATATCCTTCATAGGAAATATGTCCTCAAAGAAAGTTGCATCATTTGACTCCATAATCGTACCAACATGCATGTCGGATACCTCAGATTTTATTATCAAAAATCTATAGCCGATGCTATGAAAAGCATAGCCCAGAAGAACACAATCCACGGTTTTTGGTCCAAGCTTGCGCTTCTTGGGAATTGGTATATTGACTTTCGCCAAACAACCCCAAGTACGTAGGTAAGAGAGTTTCAACCTTTTCCTTTCCCATTCCTCAAATGGAGTCATGGTCTTATGCTTTGTGGGAACTCGGTTTAGGACATGACACGCAGTCATTAGCGCCTCCCCCCACCATTCCTTGGATAGACCCGAAGTGTCTAACATGGTGTTAACCATATCAGTTAGAGTTCGGTTCTTTCTTTCGGCTACCCCATTTGACTGGGGTGAGTAGGGAGGCGTCCTCTCATGGATTATACCATGTTCCGCACAAAACAGATCAAATTCATTGGAAAAATACTCTCCACCACGATCGGACCTAAGCCGTTTAATTTTCCGATCAAGTTGGTTCTCTGCTTCAGCTTTATAGTTTTTGAAGAAAGTCAAAGCCTCATCTTTTGATTTCAGAAGATACACATAACAATATCTAGTGGAGTCATCAATCAACGTCATGAAGTATCTCTTTCCACCTTTTATCAACACGCCATTCATCTCACAAAGGTCAGAATGTATAAGCTCTAGTGGCGCCAAGTCTCTTGCCTCTGCAGTCTTATGGGACTTGCGAGGTTGCTTAGCTTGCACACATACTTGGCACTTGGAACCTTTGACAGTAGAGATTTTCGGAATTAAATTCATATTGGCTAACCGCGTCATGCAACCAAAGTTAATATGACAGAGTCGTGAATGCCAAATATCAGACTCATTATTGTGGCAAACATTATTAATAACTTTAGTGCAAATATCTGACAAA
Organism: Triticum aestivum; assembly: GCF_018294505.1. NCBI lineage: Eukaryota > Viridiplantae > Streptophyta > Magnoliopsida > Poales > Poaceae > Triticum > Triticum aestivum. The sequence goes on from NC_057809.1 coordinate 35,587,353, forward strand.
GATAGGCGGAACAAGCCTCCGCACTCATAGCCTTTTCCAACAAATTGTCCACACTTAGAAATTACAACTTTATTGGATTCGAAAACCAACTTAAAACCATCTCGACATAAACGGGAACCGCTAACGAGATTTTTATTAATGGACGGCACATGATGAACGTTCTTCAGGCGCACAGTCTTCCCCGAAGTAAACTTCAGATCGACCGTACCAACACCTCGAACGATGGCATGTGACCCGTTCCCCATCAGCACGGGTGAAGTCCCTGTTGCCTGGTAAGAAGAAAACATGGAGGCGTCAGCACAAACATGTACATTGGCACCGGTGTCAATTAACCAATCAGGGTATTGAAATACTGAAAGGATGGTAGGAAAAATACCGTACCCTGATTCCTTCATATCAATATCACCGATGACAACATTAGCGGACTTGCCGCTCTTCTCATGTTCGCGCTCCTCAAAGCGGTTAGGACACTTTGGAGCCCAGTGATTAGGATCACCGCAGACATGGCAAAGTCCCTTCCCCTTCTTATGAGAATTCTTCTTGAAGTTGGTAGAATGTGATGGCTTGTTCTTTGTATCAAACTTGCCTTTGCCCTGAGTTTTGTTCTTATTGTTTTTGTACTTGTTGGGCTGGGAGTTCTTCTTCTGTACCATGTGAGCACTAGAACCTCCCTCAGCAACTCGAGCACGTGTGTCCTTTGCTCTCGCCTTCTCTTCAACATCAAGAGTACCAATGAGATCCGCAATGGAAAACTCCTGTCTCTTGTGTTTCAGGAAAGTAGCAAAATTGTTCCACGAAGGTGGAAGCTTGGCAATGATGCCTCCGGCAACAAATTTGTCCGGTAACACACACTTGAAGTACTCAAGTTATTTTGCGAGCGACTGTATCTCATGAGCCTGTTGTACAACAGGGCGCTCATCAGTCATCTTGTAGTCATAGAATTGCTCCATGACGTACAACTCGCTGCCGGCGTCCGAGGCACCAAACTTGGCCTCGAGCGCAGCCCACATGTCCTTGCCGTTGTCAAACGACATATACGAATCCACAATGGAGTCATCAAGAACACTCAGAAGAGCGCCTTTAAAGAGGGTATCGATCTTCTCAAAAGCTTCCAGCTGTGCTGGATTAAGATCGCCCTCAGGCTTGCCCTTGGTGGCATCATAGCAGCCCATGGTCTGAAACCAGTAGACTGCTCTCGTGCGCCACCTCTTATATTGCGCCCCCTTAAAGGCAGGCGGTTTCAGATGCGCAGCAAAACCAATCGGAGTAAATTGCCTATAATCAAGTTTTTGGATTGTTGAAAATATGAGCAAATTACTACGAGATTTAATCCGGATAAACAGAATATAAATCATGACCACAGCAGCAGAGATTAAACTAATCATGCGAACTAGCATAGCAGATGAACATATCACATCTAGGGCACATACTAGAAACATGAATTCTACCACGATCTCGAACAGGAAGGATAGAGTCACATACGGTGCAGCGGGTGCAGCACCGCCGGCGTTGATGTTGTCGCCCATGTCGTCGAGGATGAGGTTGCCGAGGTCGGGGAAGAAGTCGTCGTTCGCGAAGTCGTCGCTGCCAGCAGTCGCACGAGTGCGCCCTCTCCCGTACAGGATCACGAGAGGCGGGGTTCCGGAGGCCTGCTGTCCCTTCTTGCGGTGCACGCCGGAAGGAGGGATTGAGAAGACTAGCTTGGCGGCGCAATGATCTGGAACGGTGATGAGAAACCATACGAAGCGGCGGCTAGGGTAGACGTCTGCCTGACTATATATATTGCGGGCCGGGTCGACACGATCCAAAAAAGAATCGGAACTGTTCAATAATTAACGCGTCCATTAATTATTAATTAATGACTCATTAATTTTCCCATGCAGCAAAAATATAGACAACGTGCATAGCTCTGTCCTCGGCTCGGCTCAATCCCGCAACCCGCGTCGCGTCGAGGCGTGGCGTGGCGAGGCGAGCGAGGAGGAGGAGCGCGCGTGTAGGTCTCCTCTTCTCATGCTCATACAAGTGGTAGAAGAGCTCACCTTATAAAGAGGTGCAACTCTCTCTCAACTTCCAATGTGGGACTAAACTTTAGCCTCACTCACTCCACTCACATGTGTGCATGAATGGGCCAAGAGAATTTCAGAATTTTAGTTGGGCTTTGGGCCAAAGCCCTACTAGCAAAATTCCAACAGTTACAGCACCGAAGCAGCGTCCGATGGGGGCATGTGTGGTCGTGGCCTCGTGGGGGCACGTGTGCCTTCGGGAGACCGAAAGAGGAACCGTGACGGGAGACAAAAAAAACATAATGGAAGGTGGGGACGTGGGGTTTGATCGTGAAAAAATTCGATGGATACAAACGAACGACTCCCGTTTTAAGAGTAATGATATGATACTTTTACAATAAGATCCGTTTGTCATGGTTTAGTTGTTAATTTCCTTAAAATTCATTATTTGTTTCATAAAACAAATTGTATTAATAAG
>NC_057809.1:35590130-35641790 GCF_018294505.1 Triticum aestivum
TGTACCAGGCTACCAACTGTTTTATTAGGAGTAAAGATTATATGAACATGTTAAAATACTTAAGTTTGTGGCACTTTAAAAAAATCAGATCTCGAGGAAACAAGTGTGAGCAAGCACCTGTTCAAGAGCATCCCAGTTGGTGACCGATTCTCCAGTGTGAAATCCGTGGCACACTTTCGTTTTCATCTAATAAGGATGTTGTTACTTATTGCTTTAGTGATTGTAATCGTCGTTAGGTGATCTATGGATCTAGATGTCATTTTTATTATTTTTCGGTATTCGTTATACTGCTATGATTAAAAATGAATAGATTGAAAGTTTTTCAAAAAAAAATACCAACCGTGCATATAAATTTGTTTGGCAGACAACAGTCTAGCTCAAAAGTACTAGTACTGGCCGAAAACATGACCACTGAAGAATTGGTCAGAAACCTAATTACAGCCATTACGTGTTGTGCATAGCAAATAATGATAAACACCTACCAAACATCGAATGCATACAGATTCATTAAAAGATAAACATTGACCCACGAAATCCCGTGAGATAGCTGACGACACATCTCCAAACGCCCTCCAACGATGGTAGACGTAACACTAGGATAAGGCTAGGTGAAAAGAACGTTACTCCATCTTCATAGAGCTGCCACCGGCTGGCGTTCCTAAACATGATACATTCCCTAAGCAAACTAAAAAATACTCCGTCCCAAAATTATTGTCTTAGATTCGTCTAGATACGGACATATCAAAAATGTATATCGGCTCATGCAAGTACAAGTGCATTGGTCCTTATAAATAATTAGCACACAGCTTACACACACGTATAATCAAAATGCAAGTACCAGTGCATCGATGTTAGGATCTTAGTACATGCTAATACTGATTCACAATCATGTCATTTTTTTGAGATGAATGATGGTTATGTCTGTACAAAGTATAACAAATCACCACATGACACACTGCTTCGACGAATGATGGTGGACGCGTGTTTTGCTTTCCCGGTTAACCGAACAAACCAAACCGATGCATTTTTGTTAATAAGGTTCGGTGGCAAATTTTATTATGATCATTTCGGTCGTTGTTTTACAGGAAACAAAACTCTAAAAACCCGAATACGACGAAGCGAATTAGCCATATGAACCGAACAACGTGGTTCAATTACTCAAAAAAAAAAACACCAACGTGGAGTTGGTTGCAAAACCGGAACTCCCAAGGGACCAAACCGCCACCAGAATTTCCACATAAATAGCCGTCAAACCTTCTCCCCTTTTCCATCCCGCACCCTGCACACGTTTCTTCTCCACGCCCCCCACGAGTTAGCGGAATTGCGACGCGAGCCCTCCCGCCGCGACCGCGATGGAGCCACCCGCACCCGGTTCAGAGCCACCGGTCGAGGAGGACCGCATCCACGAACCGGCCTCCAACTCCAACTCCAACGCCTCCTCCCCGGGCGCTGCTGCGCCGCCACCTCCCCCCGCGACGCCCCTCCACCTCGAGCAGGCCGGAGGCGGCGCCGATGGGTCGAGCCCCGCCACGGTGGCCGACCCCTGGAAGGGCAAGGGGATCGCCGACACTCCTTCTCCTCCGAGCTCCGCGAGCAGCAGCAGCAGCAGCAGCTCCCTCGACTTCGGCGCGGCCTTCGGAGGCGAGGTCGGGGAGTCGAGCAAGATGGGCGGCAGAAAGGCGCGGGTGAGGTGGAGCCGCCCCGTGGTGGCGGAGACGAGGGAGGTCCCCAACGCGGCGGCGCATCCGTTGGACTTGGACCCCAAGCTGGTCGCCAGGCAGCGGTTTATCGAGCGGCTGATTGAAGCGCGGGCGGCCGTCGACAAGGAGGAGCCGTTCGACCCCAACACGGTGTTCGAGCAGATGGTGATCGAGCAGCTGATTCAAGAGCAGGCGGCCGGCGAGGAGGCGAACAGGCGACGGGAACAGCAGGCGGCCGTCGACAAGGAGAACAGGCGACGGGAACAGCAGGCGGCCGTCGACGAGGGGACCAGGCGATGGGAACAGCAGGTGAGGGCCTCTGCGACGTGCTCTTGTTGTTTCTTGGAGTTCTTGGAGTCTCTGTCTCTGGAGTGCGTTCTTGAGCGTTTCTTGGTTTCCTGTTGAGCAGTACAACTCGTTGCGCGCGGAAGAGGCGATGTACCAGAAGGAACAGGTATGAGCATGAATCTGGTCTTCTTGCTTGCTCGGAATTGCTTGCTGTGGTCTGTCAAAATCTTGGGGTCGGGGATGATTTAGCAGTAGAAACGAAATCTCGGGCGAATGTTGGGGACAGTTTGGCGATTAGGCATTTCCTGATTATTACTCGAGTTCTTCTTGCGGTGCGTTATCAAATTTAGAGGTAGGCAAGGATCTTGTTGTGATTATTCGCGACTGTTCAAGATTTAGGTGTCCAGGCTTGTGCTAACTGATTCTTCTATTTGGTTTGGTATGATAGCATGTTTTGGACTTTTGCTGCAAGTGAAAAATGTGGGGAGATATAAGGATCATGTCTTGGCAGTGATTGCTGTCATATTTTGGCAAGAATTCTTGATGCCAAAATGTGTCAGTTTCCATTGTAGATGAATGGTGTTATAGGGGAAGTTAATCTGAATGTTTGCTCGGGATTAATTGGCCAGACGTACATCATCTGTTGCCTGAAAGCCTGAAACTGGCTCCGAAGCCTCAAAACTCGATTCATATGAATAATTGGCAAGAGTAGAAAGGATTTGGATAACTCAACAATTCAATCTTGTTAGCCCTTTCACCTTTGCTAATCCGAAATGTGTGATCTTGATGCTAATTCTGTGGAGCAGGAGAAGGTTGTGGTAAAGGTGAGGCCCAAGCAGGACAAACTACCGCAAGTAAAGGGGAAATCGTTGTGGAGTCGGGTCAAGAACAAGGTAGGGCCTGAATCTTGTCCACTCTTCTCACTTGTGATTCTTGGGTGGTATGACCATATGAGCATTCTTGCACTTACCTAATTTTTGTGCATAGAAAGAAGAACCAGGGGTTTTTGGTTTTTGGTTTTTGGTTTCTGTTTGTTCATGTTAAATTCTTGGTTAGAGTGATACGCGGCATCATAGGATATAGGAGTAATCTTGGGCAAATGTTAGCAGAAGTACACACGTCCTTGTTTCTCGTGGGTCTTTCCACAATCTGGCATTGTATTTTGAAGCAAATGGCTATCTTGTTGAAACTGTTGTCTGATTACTGCAATATTTTGGTAACAGAGCCTGAAGTCGAATGTATGGCTTCCTTTGTAAACAGATGCTGTTATCAGAAACTGTAATCTAGACAAACATTAGTTCAAGGCTGCATAACTGAACATAATTCCTGTAAATCATTTGCCATTTACATGCAAAATCGGCGATCACTTTAGGATTTGGTGAGAAGTTTTGTCATTTGGTAAATAGTTGGTTCAGAAGTCTCAGAATATATTTTCATGTAAATAGTTGCCCAAAATAAATAAGCTTTGGACGCACATGTTTTGTGCTCTTGCTATACATTATTGCTTTTTTCTTTTGACCGGGAAAAGGAAAAATAAATTGATTGGTTGTTTTAATTCCATTCGTTTTCTATTCCCTTATTTCTTGTTTTGAAATACTCAATCTTCTTGTTGATTCTGTACAATTGTAAGACTGGCAGGATGATGTATGGTCTTTAACTTTGTTTTCTTCATTTCCTGTCAAATAGATTTTTTGTGGAAAAGTAAGGGAAATATGTTCGGAACATGTGAAGCACCAGGTTTGTCTCCATTTTGCCTAATGGAATGTTCAAAATGGAAGTGCAAGAAAAATCAGGATCAAAGCCCTATATCACAAGATACTGTGATTAGGTGTTCCTGTACAATCAACTGTTCAGAAGGATTATTTTCTCTTTTATAAATACTATAAACTGTATGTTGACTCTTGCTTCTGATTGATGGGACCTGAATCGTACTTGTACTGTTATTGAGTTTATCATCTGTTAATAGATAGTATCTTCTTGTTTTCTTACTGAACAACAACCGATCAGTATTAATGATGAGATTATATACTAGCGGTTTCAAACATTTCCAGAGAACATGGAAACCTGAAAATTTGAATGAAAACAAAATTCCCATCACATTTTTAGATATGTTGTTTCCATGTTCAACTCAGCGTAATTTTAATTCTCATATTTGTGTGTTCCTTGCAGACACATCCCATCACTGAAGTCAGAAGATATCATAGGCTTGCTTCTGACGAGGCGAACCATCTTGATGCCTATTCGGAATATCGATCGGTTATTGGAGATGGGGAGTGTTTCTACAGGAGCTTCATATTTTCATACCTTGTAATCATCCTCCCCTCTTTTCCTTTCATAGGATGTAGGTTTAGTTATTTAACTTTCTCTGTTTTTGCGAATGTACAACAGGAGCAAGTTATTAATAGGCAGGACACACATGAGGAACAGCGTCTCCTTGATGTTGTTCAAAGACTGTCTACGCAACATGCAAATCTTCGATGGAACTCTGAGTTTTCCAGGAGCAGCAGAGTAAGTTCTCGCCTTCTCCATACTTGTTCTTTCTTGGATAAACATGCTTGCAAGGGATGATTCTCTTCAGGTTACAGTACACTTCAAGATGCATCTGGCATCTCACTATTTTTGTTTGTCATTTGCAGGAGATGCACAGTTGCTTAACAGTAGTGGCATGCCATCACAGTGTTACGCACTGTTGGCAGAAACTCAAATTTGATGTTTATTGAAAAGTTAACAACCCGATTGTAACAACGACCTTAAGAAAATATACCTGCAAAGGAACAACGGCAATATAATGAGGAAATAACATAATTTAATGCTTGTTTGAGTACTACAACAATGCACACCTACCGGTTATTATTGTATAGCCACCTCACTGTTCTATTACTATGCTATAATATATGCTTAGTGACTGAAGCTTCTCAGGCGAGTTGTCTTAGCTGTGTTCTTTTATATCTTGCTACTGATCAGTATTCTGTATGTATCATTGTAACCTATTACATATGATTATCAAGTACGAATTATTGAGTCGCTGCTTCTTTCAGGCATTTAAGGATCTGATCAAGAAAGTGATGAGATGGAAGAAACATGGCAGGCGGAACAGCATGGAATCAACTAGCAGGTTCTTGACTCGCTTGGTTTTCTGCAATTCCATCATAGTATTGTAGCCAAGTGCATTCCATCTCACTGACATAATATGTGCCATTTTTAGCAACCGTAAAGAGAAACTTCTCGAGTTCTTCAGCAAGTACGATACGACGCTAGACAGTGAGAGAAACACCCTTGAAGTCATTTTTCCTTTTGTTCATCATACTTCATGTTTCTGACACATTTTCTTGCTAGTCTTCATTTTCCTCAGATTAGTAGTAGCTATCGAGATATGCTCGCACGAGGAGGTGTATGAACCGCTTATACCAGGGCTCAGAGGAAATTACAGTCTGGAAGATGTCAGTGATCATATCCTCCCTTACATTACCTCGTGCTGATTTCCAATGCATCCATTCTTGGATACACGACACTCAACTTACCTAACCTGTTGTTGTTCTATGAACAGTGGTGCATTCGGCGCGTCACTCCAGCTCGTCGGTTCACGGATCATGTTATGATGGTGGCCTTGGCCACAGCGCTTGAGGTGCCCCTCACGGTGGAGCGAGTCCGAGGAGGACATGATCCAGATATCTACACTGTTCCTGGAGTTCTCCGTCCGAGAGTGACCCTGCTGTACTCCGGAGATCACTACGGAATCATCTACCCACGTGCTCCTCCTGCTGAGAATTCAAGTCATCAGACTTCCTAGAGAGAACATGGTGTTGATCAGGCTTCAAGCCAACAGACTTCCCAGAGTTGAATTGAATAGATTCCACTGGATTAAAGTTGAGTTGGGCTGCTGCCTATGAATGAGAGTATATCCGAGTTTAGTGGTAGAGACTTAGGGGTAGGCATAGCATATACACTTGTGACTTCTTCTTTGATAGGAACGAAAACTTGTGTTGTCGTGTGAATTGTTGGCTGGTATACGGTGAATCTTCTTGTGTGATCACATTGGAACTCCTTCATTGTTTTCTGGTATATAATCGATCTCTTATGCAAAAATTCAACAGATTTTGCTACGTTAATAGTGTTGAGTTGGGTTGCTCCCTACATGTGAGTGAATACAGTAATGAAGCAGAGATACTTACCTGTGCATTCTTTCTTGTGTTGGCAAAGATACATACTGCTGTCTGCTGATGCCACTGTTGATTGCTCAGTTTGGCATATATACGCACTGCTGGTGCCAAGGATGAAATTAGTTTGCCATACAGTAAAAAGGCAGTCGTTTGATTAATTTGTATGTTTGGTTCATATGTGCCAAGCTTCTGTTTCTGATTCTTTGTATCTCTGCTGGCTACCCTACCCTGCCTGTGCCAGAATTTGTTTTGTATTCCAAGAATTTACTCATATTACCCCGCCTGCTTCTGCTTGTGAAGCTGTTTGAATCACAACAACCTGGCTGGTACTACTTTGCACTGTACCATAAAAACTACTCCCTCCGTCCCATAGTGTAATACGTTTTTTTGACACTACCATAATGTAAGACGTTTTTTGCCACTAGTGTAGTATCAAAAAATGTCTTACATTATGGGACAGAGGGAGTATGAGTTAGAACAACTTGATTTTTGTTGAGGATGTTAAAACAACTTTCTGTACCAATTGATTCAGGCATATGTCAGCGGAAGCTGTAGAAACCGATATCTTTGCACATGTGGTGCCATCCAGGGCGGGCTCCAGCTCTGGGTAATGTTCAATGCATCAATACAATCTACAAGAAGGGGAAATGGCAAAATGACATTCAAAAAATGTCCATGGCATTTAAAAAAAATGTTTACACTATGAAAAATTCTTCGTGGCATTAAAAACAATTCATGGGTTCCAAAAAAATATTCATGACATTTTAAAAGGTGGTTATACAATGTAAAAAAATCTTTGACTATTTTTAAAAAATATTTTGTACAATTAAAAAAGTTCATGAAATTTAAAAATTGTTTGCATTTGTGATATTTTTATAAAATATTATCCAATGCATTTTTTTGTAATTTTAGAAAAATGTTTTGTATTCGAAAGAATATTTCAGGTGTTTCAATAGTATGTTAAGTGGCTTTAAAAATATATGTTTAAACAATGTAAAAATTGTTCAGCATATATCAAACAAATGTTCAGCGTGTGTACAAAAAAATGGGTATTAAAAATTGATATGTATTAGAAAAAAAAGAAAGGACCCAAAAAAAACCCCGATGAAAACCGTAAAAAAACACAGAAAAGGAAAAAAGAAAAACATGGAATCTTCCTCAAACTGATGGAAGGTTCCATGAACCGATCCTAAAAACCTTAAAGAGAACCGGTTCATTAGGTCGGCCCACTAAGACAACGCATCCGCTAGCGCCAGAGTCGAGGCGGAGCTAGGTCTCATTATCATTAGATATTTTAGATACTTCTCATTCCTTTGCATCTTGTAATTTCTCCTTTGAACCTCGAGCTGCGAATTATGAAGCTCAGATGCTAGCTAGGTACGGCGTTTCTCTCCCGACGGGGAGGCATCTGGGGCTGGGTACGCCGCATGACCCAGTTGTAATTCCCGCAAACATTTTAGCTAATCAATAATGATTTTAACTTGTCTGATCCATTATATAGTATTTAAAATTGCAGATTAAATTTCTAACATGACTTGATTTTCTTTCGATTTTTTTTAAACTTTTGTGACTTGCATTTTCCATGCTACAAGAGATACTAAACTATTGTATATTTGATGATCAATACATTAAAGCCATATATTGCAGAATTAATACGTAAGCAAATAATAGTAGAACTGTATATATTACAATATTTTTTTGGGTAAACTGACCCCTTACATCGATCACGTTTATCATGTCTATTAGGTGGAAAATATGACCAACATCCATGACGATAGCTAACGGTGTCTTCATGGTCCAACTTGAGTCATTGCAGTTCACGAAACTTCCCGGAGCCGCCTTGTTCACTCTTTATCATCCATTTGAAAGTGTCTATATATACTATAGGTAATAGCATCAACAACATGTATTCGCACTTTGGGTATAACAACACCAAGTTAAACTTTTATAATTGGTTGATGGTATTGCCATTCACATCTTTCTGTGTAAAGCTAAAAATTTATGTACTGTCATATGACTTGTTTGTTTTCTCTGCATGTAATTGGTTGATGGTATTGCCGTTCACATCCTTCTTCCACAGACATCAATTTTGTTTCTGTAGTATTTCTGCGGCGATGCTTGTGTGGTGGCGTTATGTCATGGTTATGATGTGGATTAGCATATGTTGCTTGTAGGAAGTTCCTTTATGACTTTTTATGTCAGTGGTATGTCTTTTGTACCGAGGCGATGTGCTGTCATCGATGTTCTTTATCTGCTTTGTCAATAAAACATGTTGATGTGTTTTTTGTTCAATACTATTATTGATCTTATGATTGAACCATGTGGTTCAAGTCAGAGCCACCGAACCGTCTTTACCGGTTCATCATATGAATATCCATACAATAAACAATGAACACAAATATTGGTATTTGTTTCTATAATAATTGAACTAACTTTCAATTTTGCCTGCCAATTGACATATGCAAGAATTTAATAAAATTAGTTGTAGTGCTTAGCTGCAGTGCAGTTTTTGTTTTCCCCAAGATATGCTACATAACAGTTGGAAGTTGAAGACAACCTGGAAAACTAGGTTGAACCAACTATAATGTCAAATAGGCGGCTCAATAGGTACATTTGGAAGCTTAAAGCTAGTCCTGTTTCCTTCACTCAGTAATGATTTCTCTGCACATCTTGCTAATAATCTTAAATAAATAATTTTCATTTATTTGATATTTACAAATAATTGTTCATTTATCACCTTTGGGAGTGTTGCGAGTCGCAAGTCCATAAGAACCAGGGGAAACTAATAAACTGAATTCATTTCATTTCCAGGCTATATTTTTAAGATAATCTAAGTCTGAATAGTCACGGTTACTTTTTTGCTAGGACTTATTGCCCTGTATGCATTAGCGATTGGCATATTACTATTAGGACTTGTTAGTATGATTTTCCAGGCTTTTTTTAAGATAATCTAAATCTGAATAGTAACGGTTACTTTTTTGCTAGGAATTATTGCCCTGTATGCATTAGCGATTGGCATATTACTATTAGGACTTGTTAGTATGATTATTTATATATTTTTCTGATATAGTGTCGAATGGGCTTAATAATTCTGGACGACTTCTGACCAGCTAATAGTGTGCATGTTCTTCATTTTTATGATAACCATCTACCAGTTTTAAGATATATTCTCTAAATTTTACGATAGGTTTGTTTTTGTGAATATATTTCTAATGTTGTATCAAAACTGATTTCCTTTTTTGTTCAAAGTACAGCTGTGAGTTTATCTAATTACCTTGTCGATGCATCCTCGATCATTGGTTGTTTGACTTCGTATGCTTGCAGAAACACGCATTGGTGGTGGACATGATGGAGCAGATCTTTTGCAAAATACATAAGATGATCGTCCGGTTAGATATGCTATTGATGTACTTGTTGAGCAGGTAAAGCTTTTCTTCTGCATGTATCTGAACTGTTCTAAAGTGTTGCTAGTTAAGATTTTCTCTATAACTCTTTGCTTAGCTGTTGGTGGTTGGCCACTGGCCACCAGTATCATGCTTTGTTGCTAGGCTGCATCTTGAATTTTTTTTCTCCAGGCCCTGCTCCCTCATCCTTTCCTCGGCAGTTCTTCATTCTCTTCCTCGTGCACTCATACTTTCACCCACCTGCCTTCTCTTTTATTTGCTGATGTTTTACCCCCCCCCCCCTCTGGTAGGAACCGGATCCCTACCACGGCGTGGTCTCAGGTTGTAGGGATGGAAGGAGGGATGGCGTGAAGAAAGGCGTGGTCGCCGGCGCTGGCCGTGGTGGCCATCGGAGCGGTCGTCGCGGTTGGCAGCAGGAGGGTCGGGGTGGGCGGCGGCGAGGACATGATCGCACCGAAGCTATGTGATACCAAATTGGTAGGAACCGGATCCCTACCACGGCGTGGTCTCAGGTTGTAGGGATGTAAGGAGGGATGGCGTGGAGGAAGGCGTGGTCGCCGGCGCTAGGGCGTTGTCGTTGCGTGAGAGAGAGAGAGAGAGAGAGAGAGAGAGAGAGAGAGAGAGAGAGAGAGAGAGCAGGGGCGGCGGATAGGGTTAGGTCTCCGGGCTCCCTAAGGAAGCCGAGCAAATATGATTGCTTCTTGCTTAATCCCAAAACGGGTCCTTACATGAGTTTATATAATCCTCCTAATAAGATAATTGGGCTAAGCCCCTAATAACAATAAAATAAACTGGGCCACAGCTAACTGGGCTAAGCCCCTAATATGCCGGTCATAACACCCTCTCTATTGGATTCACTCTTTTGCTCATTTTCGGTCCGTTTCCGTCCAAGTGCCTTGCTTTTAGTTTATCTCCTCCTTGTCACTGCCCCAATTCCTTAGGATAGTGTGGGTTCTGTTCCCTCTGGCCCTTCCAGTGACTAGTGAATTAGGATCCTTCGCCTTCTCATTCCTTATATGCAGTGGCGGAGTATGATTATTTTTAAGGTGGGACGAGCCCTTCACCGACAACCACATTGGCGCCTTGCTCTCAACGCCGGCCACCAACAATGCCGCTGTGCCGTTGCTGCTCACTTGCCGCCTATACAAGCACCTATGCCCACAACGGAGCCCTGTCTAGGTTCCGCTGTTTCTTCTCAACCATCGATGTATGCATGACTGGGCCAGACTGCGTATAAAAGTTAGCGCATGTAACGACGCAGCATATAGCAGTATAAACAGTTTTGCGCTAAATCAAGGTAGGGCGAATGCCCGACCTTGCCCTACCAGTCCTCCGCCAGTGCTTATATGTGCATATGCTCGTACCTGCTCAGAGGCGAGAATGCTGTCATGCTAAGTACTCCCTCCGTCCCAAAATTCTTGTCTTAAATTTGTCTAGATACGGATGTATCTAATACTAAAACGTGACTTGATACATCCGTATTTAGACAAATCTAAGACAAGAATTTTGGGACGGAGGGAGTAGTAACGAATGAGCTCGTACCTGCTCAGAGGTGAGAATGTTGTCATGCTAAGTAGTAACGAATGAACTACTCATCCTTTACTGTGCTTTGGGATATATTTATGTTTTACTTTTACTCGCTTCTACATTGCATTCACCTTTTTATTCAATGTTTGAGGTTCTATCAAGTCATTGTGTGATTTGCACACACTGTCCTGTCTAGGCAAGTAACTGATAGTAACAAATACATGACCATTTGGCTTCATATTTTCTCGTACTTATAGAGTTATTACAGCAATGCCATTTCATATTGCTTCTTATTTTGGATCATTGTGAGACCTGGACAACTAACAATCGACACAATATTTGAACAATATGCCTTTGCTCAATTGTATACTGTTGTCTACAGTTTTGCTTGCATTTATTGTAGTTTTATGGGCGATTATTCTAGTTTAGCCTGTTTTAAAACATTTTCTCAACATGTCATTCGTTGTCCCCCAACACAGGATCAACATGACGTTACTAGAATCATCATAAAATTCATCACTAATAGCATTTCTTTACTAGCATAACATTTTTTATTTTGGACCAATGGAAGTATATTAACTAAAAATACGATCCCTTCTGTAGTGCATAAATTTGAATGAATTTCAGTTGTCAGTAACTTGCTTGCTAGTACATTCTTAAAAGTACGCATATGAGCTAGAAACCATACGTTTATGCCATCCTACTCCATGAGCCCCTCATATGGCCACTAATCTTTTAGCCTGTATGCAGTTCAGATGTAGCCAAAAACAGCTAATATTAGAAATTGAAGGCGTGCTACTACAATACAAATTACCTGTTGTTATCTATTCCGGATTTTGGTTTTATCTAATTATGCTGACATGGTTCAACCTTGGAGTTTTGACACAATTTCCACAACGATGAAGCTAATTTTTACTGTTTCGAGTCAACACAAAAAAATCGGAGAACAACTCCAACGGCTTTTGTTGAATGCAAGTTTCTTTGACCAATGAAATTGCTTGCTGCGCAGGTATCTGGAGCTACATGCTAGCGGATGGGATGCAGAAATGGGCTGTTGCTAGCAGGTTCTTCCACCTTGTATGCTTGATGCGGAGAACTCTATGAAACTGTAGAAACCTATCACTTAATATCCTAGCTCTCGCATATTAGCCAACTTCTGCTGCGGCTCATCAACTGGCATGAAGGTTGAAGGCACATTGACTTGCTTTGCCAATTAGTACTCACCCTCGTGGTTCACTTAATTTGGTGTAGGCGAGCGAGCTCACCTGTCAACTGATTTTGCTTGCTTTTTGATTATTTTCCGTGTCGTATCAGGCGGTCAGGTTTCGAGGTTGGATTTCCGTGATATCCATCCAGTTCTGTGTGTGTTTGGTTGGATTTCTATCTGGTTCTGAGCTCAGTATTCTGGAGCTTACCTGGATCTCACCAGTCTGATGGATCTTGCTGCATAAATAGCTGGCAGTATAAACAGGGCGGGCGGGCTCCAGTGCCGTTTGCTTCGTCTGAAAAAAAAAATACTGATAGAGGAATTCAAACAAAATTTTCTCTATCAGCAAGAAATAAAATGTCAGAAAATCTTGTAAACAAAATTTTGGATTTCCTATCTTGGAGGAAAGATGAATGGTCTGGCTGTTATTGGCAGCAGGACAGGGATTTGCTTCTGTACGTTGATGACAACCTCTTTTTTTCTTTCACAAACCTTTACATAGGTGGTGCGAAGAAGTAAGCATCGCACCGTTTGTAACCCCCGTTAGCCAGCTTGCGATAGATTACTAATTTACTATGGACCCGAACGTGTGCCCGTACTTTCTTGAATGTTGCAGTGTGTGGCCGTAGACCAATGAAGATGTCGAGTCCTCGCGTAACTTATTTGCAGGCACGTTCGGGCACGCTAACAAAAAACACTAATATATTAGAAATATTCATCACACATTTGAGAATGATAACGTAGTGAAAATTTTGTTACCGTAGTTAAAAAAATGTTGATACCTTTCAAAACAACATTTGTGACACTAAAATATGCTCAATCCCGAAAAAAAAGACATTAAAAAATGTTCATCGGTTTTTAAAAAAATGTAGGAGTCATTAAAAATATATGGCCATTTAAACAATTGTTTATACAATGTAAAAAATGTCCATGTAATTCAACAAAAATGTTTTATTTTTTGAAAGATGTATAAAAAATATTTCTGACGTATACAAAAAATTGTACAATGTGCATGTGAAAAAGTACACATAATATATATATATATGAAAAAATTAAACATTTATTTACAAATATATTAAACTTGTATAAAAAATGTTCCTAATGTATTAAAAAAATGCAATGTCTATGCAAAAAGTAGACATCAAAACATATATATGAATTAAATGTTAATTATGTATTTAAAAAACGTTAAAATTGTATAAAGAATGATCCTGATGTATACAAAAATGTACAATTGGCTATGCAAAAAAAAGTAGAGAAAATAAATATATATTTTTAAATAGTGTTAATCATGTATTACAGAATGACAAGCATGTATATAAAAATGTTCCTGGCATATACAATTTTTTTCAATGTGTATGTAAAATGTTAGACATCAAAAAAGTATGTGTAAAAATGCTAATCATGTATTTTTAAAATGTTAAACGTGTGTATAAAAATATTTTTGAAGTATACAAAAAAAGTAGTATGTGTATGAGAAAACTCGACATAAAAAATATATATTCAAAAAAAGTGTTAATCATGAACGTGTACAAAAAACTGTTTCACGTATTTGACTAATGTTAAGCGTGTATAAATAATGTTGTTGTTCTATACAGAAAGAGAGAAAAAATGAAATAAAAAAAGAAACAAATAAAATGAAGAAAATTGATGAAACTCAAAAAGAAACCAAGGAAAATAAGAAAGAGAAGATAAACCATTGAAAACCTAAGGAACAAAAAAAAGAAAAGACAACCCAGTTAAAACTAATAAAAAAACAAAGAGAACCGATGAAAAATAAAGAAACCAAGAGGAAAAAAAAGGGACTGGTTGAGCGATGACGGATGCATCATCAACATGAAGAACACAAGAACCAAGCGGGCTAAAGAGCGACAACAACAAAACGAACGAAGAAACCAAGCGTGAACTAACCTGTGGTTGGATGATTAGAGGGATAGTGGTATCCCCAGCCCACCAGGGTTCAAGTCTTAGTGCTCGCATTATGGAGGCTTTGTGGATCTCGGCCCTTACTAGTTGGAGGGCTTCGTTTTAGAAAAAAAAATTAAGCTTTGTTAGGGTTTGTGTCTTGTTCAAGAAGGCGAGATGGCGGCGACTCTGTGAAGATGGAATAAAGGTCTTTCCGTCAAGCCCCCGTTTCGGTGATTCGTCTACCATCATCGATGAGCATGCGGAGGTGTATCTCCAGTGGATCTGTCTTTGTTGGATTTGCTCGGATGTGTTCCTCGTTCGTCTTTATTCGTGTGTTTTTAGGTTGGATCCCTTTGATGTACATTCTTTATGTGTGACAGTTGTTGTTCTGGTGGGTTGGTTCTATGAGGCCTTAGCACGACGACTTCCCGACTGTGTATTACAAGAGGGTTTGTCTGGCTCTGGCGAGGGAGGGGCGATGACAGCGGCGCGCCTTCGGCTCGCTTCAGTGCTTGTAGTCGTCGTCAGATGGTCTGCGGATCTGGATGTAATTTTTATTATTTCTAATTTTCATTGTACTACCATGATTAAAAATGAATAGATTGAAAGTTTTTCTTAAAAAAATAAACTAGATAGCAGTCTAAATAAAGATGTAATGGCAGCCAGTGGCATAGCAACTCATGGTCAGTCACCTTGTTGGAAGCATGTGAATCATTACGTCAATCGCTCGCTGATCATTGGCGATTTGCCCGTGGAAATAAACACGATCGGTAAACAATAGGCGCTCATCTAGCAACATGGTTAACATAAATATGGTGTGCTCATCTCATGCACTTGAGTTTTTCGATCTCCTGATGATCATTAAAAACGAAGACACATATATGAGCTTCCTTACTTTTTGGTGAACTGTTTCAAAGGGCATGGTTATGTCCATGCTAATTTATGATACCTTGTGTGCTTTAAATCATAAAACTAAATTGTACCATCACGCAAGTAATCCTTGGTTCTTTTCATAACATATTGCCAAACCTGTCAGGTCATAAGCTTAAGGTTCATCAGTTTGTTGTGTACTCGAAGTGTTAGGAGCACAAGAGAATTGCACCGAAAAATATTCCATAACTACCGAAAAGGTTCGGGGAGAAAACAAAAAATGTTACGATGAAAATCAAAAACATTTCGAAAAATTGAGAAAGTCCCTGAATGCCCTAGAAGACTCTGAAAGGTATTAGAACATTTTGAAACGTCCAAGAAGGCTGCCCACTTGGCTAAGTGGGGCAACAACTTGGGATAAGGGGCCTATTAGTGGGGCGCCCCCTCATTTGCTTGATGAGCAAGGCATTAGGTGCACATGAAAAGGAAGGGAGAGGGATCCTCCAGATACCTTCCCGATTGTGGTGCACTTGGGGAAGGAAGGTGGGGTCCTTCACCCTTGGTGCGACCAACCCTGGGGTTGCCTCCTCCCCAAGCTGCACCCCTCTCAACCCTCTATAAAAGAGGGGGAGGGTAACCCCCCCCCCTCCCAATACACATGGGTTTGTTGGATGAGCCCTCCCTCCCTCTCTCTCTCTCTCTGAAAAATAAGGCCGCACCTATAACGCTCTCGATGCGACTATATCTCCCACGTGTCGAGGCACGA
This sequence comes from Triticum aestivum, assembly GCF_018294505.1. Taxonomy (NCBI): domain Eukaryota; kingdom Viridiplantae; phylum Streptophyta; class Magnoliopsida; order Poales; family Poaceae; genus Triticum; species Triticum aestivum. The sequence goes on from NC_057809.1 coordinate 35,605,961, forward strand.
CTTAGAGGCATAATCGCATTGAAGGCATATGTCGCAAGTCGGGTAATCATCACAAACATCCCATGTAATATAATAATAAAGGGGGATAACATAGTTGGCTTACACTTGCCACGTCACATCAAAGTACATAAATAACATCCATCATACAAATCACTCATGGCCCGACTACGGCGCCAAAATAGAAAAGACCCCCAACATGCGACAAGGCCCTGAATCTAACCCCGAATAGGCACCACTACTGATCATCAGGAAAAGACACATAGTAACGCTGAGAGTCCTCGTCGTACTCCCACTTGAGCTCGAGCGCGCCATCTAGAGCTGTATCATCTGTCCCTGCATCTGGTGTAATAGTAAACTGTGAGCCACAGGGACTCAGCAATCTCGCACCCTCGCGATCAAGACTATTTAAGCTTAATAGGTAGGAAGGGGTAATGTATAAGTGGAGTTGCAGCAAGCGACTAGCATATATGGTGGCTAATTTATTCGCAAAAGAGAGCGAGAAGAGGAGGCAAAGCACGAGCGAGAAATTAGAGAGCAACCTGCGCAAACATAACTCCAACACCGTGTCCACTTCCCGGACTCCGCCGAGAAGAGGCCATCACGGCAACACACTCAGTTAATTCATTTTAATTAATTAAGGTTCAAGTTATCAACAACCGGACATTAACAAATTCCCATCTGCCCATAACCGCGGGCACGGCTTTCGAAAGATCAATCCCTGCAGGGGGGTCCCAACTTAGCCCATAACAAGCTCTCACGGTCAACGAAGGAATAGACCTCCACCCAAGACACACCGATCAGACTCGGTATCTCAGTACAACAAGATGATTCGACAGGTCAAAACAAGTCCAGCAACACCGCCCGAATGTGCCGACAAATCCCGATAGGAGCTGCACATATCTCGTTCTCAGGGCACACTCAGATGAGACATCCTATGAGTAAAACCAACCCTCAAGTTGCCCCGAGGTGGCCCCGCAGTCTACTCGGTCGGACCAACACTCAGAGGAGCACTGGCCCGTGGGGGCTAAAATAAAGATGACCCTCGGGCTCCGGAAACCCAAGGGAAAAAGGGGTAGGTGGCAAATGGTAAAACCAATATTGGGCGTTGCTGGAAAAGCTTTAATCAAGGCGAACTATCAAGGGGTTCCCATTATAGCCCAACCGCGTAAGGGACGCAACAATCCGGGAACATAACACTGATATGACGGAAACTAGGGCAGCAAGAGGGGAACAAAACACTAGGCGAGAGGCCGAGCCTTCCACCCTTTACCAAGTATATAGATGAATTAAGATAACATGGCAATATAATGATATCCCAACAAGTAAATAAATGTTCCAACAAGGAACGGCTCCAATCTTCACCTGCAACTAGCAACGCTATAAGAAGGGGCTGAGCAAAGCGGTAACATAGCCAATCAACGGTTTGCTAGGACAAAGGTGGGTTAGAGGCTCAATCATGGCAATTGGGAGGCTGACAAGCAAGTGGTAGGCATCGTAGCATTGGCAAAGCAAAAGAGCGAGCAAACTAGCATAGCAAAGATAGTAGTGATTTCGAGGGTATGATCATCTTGCCTGCACAGTTGTCAGAGTTGACTGGATCCTCAAAAGCAAACTCAACGGGCTCCTCGTTAGCGAACTCGTCTCCCGGCTCTACCCAACAACACAAACAAGCAACAAGGGTACAATCAACCACGTGCAAGGGCAACCAATAAGATGCAAAGATGGTATGCTATGCGGGATGCGATGCGGAATGCAAAATGCAAGACGTGACAGGAAATGCATGAACCTGGCCTCAACTTGGATAACCAAGTGTGTCACTGGATAGAGGGGAAGAAATCACCTGAAAACGATATAAAGATCATAGGAATCGGAGCTACGGTTTGGAAATGGCAAGCGTTTTATGAAACGAACCGATCTGCGATTTACAGCAAGTAGGCTCGTAAATGCAACGAAATGAACATGCTACAGCCACCAAACATGAAAACAAAATGCATGGCAGGGATGCACACAAGATGCTTAACAAATCACTAGGACTGAGCCATCGGCAAATTCATCCATTAAGGGGTTCAAACAAGCATGGCAAAACTGAATAAGCAAAACAGATTTCAGACTTAGTGAAATTAACACTAGTCTGAAATTTTAGACCACGATGCTCTCTTCGGAGCAGCAAAACAACATGAAACCTAACCTGAACATGTCAAGTAAGAGCATGGCAGGGAGCTACTCAACAAGCTTAACAAAACACCCAAAGTGACCTGGGGTCAAAAGGGTTCACAAAATACTCTAACGAGCACATGAACATAGATGAAACACAATCAGTTTTCAGACTTAGTGAAAACTGAGACATGCTGAAATTATAACTCACGGAGGCATGTAAACGGGCTCGATGCACTCACTACGGTGCAAGCATGGCAAGGCAAGCATATATCCATAAAGAAGGGACAAAATGCTAGCTAGACATGGCAAGAACAATGGCATAGCATGCATGGATCACTAGAAATAGCACCGGCAAAATCGCAAAAGAGTTCACGATCTGCCCAAACACACAACTATGCAAAAGTTGAGCTCGATTGACTCAACCTAGGGTGCTACATCATAACAAGTAAAGACATGGATGGATAGAGCACAATAATAATAACAAACCACTCTTACTGATCATCCTCAAAAGAGGCACGGATCACTAGGAAACAAGCTGGACATATGGCATCATGAACTAAAACATCCCAGACTTAGTGAAAATCACTAAGTCCTTGAAATCAGCAATCTCAGGTACCCCTCTTTGCAAGCTTGCACAAGACACCACACACATCCTAAAAAATGCATGGGTGGCACCTCTGGAAAGAAGACAAAATGATTAACAATTCATCCCAAAGGGTCACAGGCATATCATGCACACAATAATCATGGCAAAAATGACAAAAGTCAATGATGAGCTAACGGATCTGCAATTTAACTCACGATGCCTCCTTCTAACAGCATTTTGGGCATCAAGATGAACTCAAATGCAAATGATGCAATGGAATGAAATGATGTACTCGTCGAGACGAAGATTTTGATATATCATATGTCCAAAACGGAGCTACGGATGCGGAGATATGAGCAGTCAAACATAGCATGAAAAAAATCACGGAGAGAGGCAAAAGTCAACCCTCGCTAGGGTTACTGTAGCAACCAAATCTGGATCGGGCGCGACACTGTTCACGCCGGGGCACGGAAGTCGAGGACACCGGAGTCGTTCGCAGGAGTGAAGCCGAGGTGGCCGGAGGAGGGACTTGGGGCACCGGATCCGGCCGGTGGCGGCGAGGGCGGCGGAGCCGGGCGCGGTCGCCGGCGACGGAGAGGCGCGGGCCGCCGGTCTTGGCGCGCGGTCGCCGGACTTGGCGCGCTCCGGCGCGGTGGCGTGAGACGTCGGAGATGGAGGCGGGGCGGCGCCGGACCGCCGGGCTTGATGAAGACGAAGACGCGGGCGGCGGGAGGAGATGGGCCGGGGAGGGCCCAGCTCGGGTTCGCCGGGCCGACGAAGTGGGCGCGGGCGCGGGCGAATCAGGCGGAGCCAAGTGGTGGTGGAAACGGACATGTCCGTCGGTGGGCTATTTTGTCTGGCGCGGCGCGGTGCTGGGATCTAGGGTTAGGGACGAGGGGAGACCCGAGATTTGGAATGGGGGGAAGGTATTTATAGGCATAGAGGGAGCTAGGAGAGTCCAAATGAGGTGCGGTTTTCGTCCACACGATCGTGATCGAACGACCGAGACGATGGAGCAGAGTTTGGTGGGTTTTGGGCCAAATTGGAGGGGTGTTGGGCTGCAACACACACGAGGCCTTTTCGGTCCCTCGGTTAACCGTTGGAGTATCAAACGAAGTCCAAATGACCCGAAACTTGACAGGCGGTCTACCGGTAGTAAACCAAGGCCACATGGCAAGTCTCGATCCAATCCGGAAATGTTTAATCCCCACACACGAAAGAAAGCTAGAAATGGCCACTGGAGGAGAATGAAGCGCCGGAATGCAAAACGGACAACGGGGAAAATGCTCGAATGCATGAGATGAACATGTATGCAAATGCAATGCACGTGATGACATGATATGAGATGCACGAAAATGAAAACAACACACGGAGACAAAGACCCGAACCCGAGAAATAAATATAACTTAATGCCGGAAACGGCAAGAGTTGGAGTACAAATTGGGAAAGTCACATCTGGGGCGTTACAGCACCACCATACATCTAGTGCACTGGTCTGGTAGGTTTTCATTCTGGAAGGCAAAACCCTGCTGGATTTGTGATCTCGTATGCGTGGATACCGATATGGGATCATCTCTTTGACTCTAGATTGGGAGGAGGCAAATTCTCACACTTGAGAGGTTTAATCCTAATTGCGGGAATCACTAGCAACTTCTTCAACAACCTCTAACCTCTGCTGCGCACGGTGGTAAAATTTGAATGAAATATGCCCTAGAGGCAATAATAAAGTTATTATTTATTTCCTCATATTATGATAAATGTTTATTATTCATGCTAGAATTGTATTAACCGGAAACATAATACATGTGTGAATACATAGACAAACATAGTGTCACTAGTATGCCTCTATTTGACTAGCTCGTTGATCAAAGATGGTTGAGTTTCCTAGCCATAGACATGAGTTGTCATTTGATTAACGGGATCACATCATTAGGAGAATGATGTGATTGACTTGACCCATTTCGTGAGCTTAGCAATTGATCGTTTTAGTTTACTACTATTGCTTTCTTCATGACTTATACATGTTCCTATGACTATGAGATTATGCAACTCCCGATTACCGAAAGAACACTTTGTGTGCTACCAAACGTCACAACGTAACTGGGTGATTATAAAGATGCTCTACAGGTGTCTCCGATGGTACTTTTTGAGTTGGCATAGATCGAGATTAGGATTTGTCACCCCGATTGTCGGAGAGGTATCGCTGGGCCCTCTCGTAATGCACATCACTATAAGCCTTGCAAGAAATACAACTAATGAGTTAGTTGCGGGATGATGCATTACGGAATGACAAAAGAGACTTGCCGGCAACGAGATTGAGCTAGGTATTGAGATACCGACGATCGAATCTTGGGCAAATAACATACCAATGACAAAGGGAACAACGTATATTGTTATGCGGTTTGACCGAAAAAGATCTTCGTAGAATATGTAGGAACCAATATGAGCATCCAGGTTCCGCTATTGGTTATTGACCAGAGACGTGTCTCGGTCATGTCTACATAGTTCTCGAACCCGTAGGGTCCGCACGCTTAAAGTTCTGTGATGATTGGTATTATGAGTTTTTGTGTTCTGATGTACCGAAGGTAGTTCGGAGTCCCGGATATGATCACGGACATGACAAGGAGTCTCGAAATGGTCAAGACATAAAAATCGATATATTGGACGACTATGTTCAGACACCGGAAGTGTTTTGGGAGGTTTCGGGCACATACCGAAGTACGGGGGGTTACCGGACCCCCCCCCCCCCCCCCGAGGGGGGGAGTATATTGGGCCTAATGGGCCCTAGTTGGAGAAGATGAGGGGCGGCCAAGGGCAGCCACGCGCCCCTTCCCCCTCTAGTCCGAATTGGACAAGGAGGGGGGCGCCCCCCCTTTCCTTCTCTTCCTCTCTCCCTTCCTTCCCTTCTCCTACTCCTACTAGGAAAGGAGGAGTCCTACTCCTTGTGGGAGTAGGACTCCCCCCTTGGCGCGCCCTCCTCCTTGGTCGCCCGCCTCCTGATACGTCCATTTTGCATCATGCTTTTATATCGACATTTATCGCATTATGGACTGGTATTTCACTTTAATCACAATACTTATGGCTATTCTCTCTTATTTTACAAGGTTTACATAAGGAGGGAGAATGCCGGCAGCTGGAATTCTGGGCTGGAAAAGGAGCAAATATTAGAGACCTATTCCGCGCAACTCCAAAAGTCCTGAAACTCCACGGAACGTCTTAAAAGAAATAAAGAAAAATCCACGTCAAAGATGAAGGCCAGGGGGCCCACACCCTTCTCACGAGGGTGGGGGGCGCCCCCCCCCTAGGGCGCGCCCCCCTACCGCGTGGGCACCCTGGTGGCTCTCCGATGCCCATCTTCTCCTATATGAGGTCTTTCGATGAGAAAAAAATAAGAAGGGAACTTTTCGGGACGAGACTCCGCCGCCACGAGGTGGAAGCTTGGCGGATCCAATAGTTCATCTCTTGTATCCAATTCTTGTCTCAAAGTCCGGGATTGGTGCTAGTATGTTGCTAGTAGTGTTGATTACTCCTTGTAGTTGATGCTAGTTGGTTTATTTGGTGGAAGATCATATGTTCAGATCCTATATGCATATTATTACCTCTCTAATTATGAACATGAATATGCTTTGTGAGTAATTACGTTCGTTCCTGAGGACAAGGGAGAAGTCTTGCTACGAGTAGTCATGTGAATTTGATATTTTGATAAGATGTATGTTGTCTAGCCTCTAGTGGTGTTATGTGAACGTCGACTACATAACACTTCACCATTATTTGGGCCTAGAGGAAGGCGTTGGGAAGTAATAAGTAGATGATGGGTTGCTAGAGTGACAGAAGCTTAACCCCTAGTTTATGCGTTGCTTCGTAAGGGGCTGATTTGGATCCATATGTTTCATGCTATGGTTAGGTTTACCTTAATACTTTTGTTGTAGTTGCGGATGCTTGCAATAGAGATTAATCATAAGTGGGATGCTTGTTCAAGTAAGAACAACACCCAAGCACCGGTCCACCCACATATCAAATTATCAAAGTATCGAACGCGAATCATATGAACGTGATGAAAACTAGCGATATTCCCATGTGTCCTCAGGAGCGTTTTTCCTATTATAAGAGTTTGTTCCGGCTTGTCCTTCGCTACAAAAGGATTGTGCCACCTTGCTGCACTTTATTTACTTTTGTTACTTGTTGCTCGTTACAATTTATCCTATCACAAAACTATCTGTTACCACTTATTTCAGTACTTGCAGAGAATACCTTGCTGAAAACCGCTTATCATTTCCTTCTGCTCCTCGTTGGGTTTGACACTCTTACTTATCGAAAGGACTACGATAGATCCCCTATACTTGTGGGTCATCAAGACTCTTTTCTGGCGCCGTTGCCGGGGAGTGTAGCGCCTTTGGTAGGTGGAATTTGGTAAGGAAAAATTTATATAGTGTGCTGAAATTTACTGTCACTTATTAATATGGAAAGTAATTCCCCGAGGGGCTTGTTCGGGGTATCTTCACCCCATCCAGTAGAGCAAAGAGTTGCTCCTCAACCTACTGAACCTATTGAAAATGAAACTCCTTTTGAATTTCCTGTGGCTATGATGGAAAAGTTGCTAGCTAATCCTTTTACAGGAGATGGAACAAAGCATCCTGATGAGCATTTAATATATGTGGATGAAGTTTGTGGATTATTTAAGCTTGCAGGTATACCCAATGATGTTGCTAAGAAGAAGGTCTTCCCTTTATCTTTGAAGGGAGACGCATTATATGGTATAGGCAATGTGATGATATGAAATTATGGGACTATAAAAGATTGAAGCTGGAATTTCATCAAAAATATTACCCTATGCATCTTGTTCATCGTGATCGCAATTATATATATAATTTCTGGCCTCGCGAAGGAGAAAGCGTCGCTCAAGCTTGGGGGAGGCTTAAATCAATGTTATATTCATGCTCCAATCATGAGCTCCCGAGAGAAATAATTATGCAAAGTTTTTATGCTCGGCTTTCTGAAAACAATCGCAACATGCTCGATACTTCTTGTGCTGGCTCTTTTATGATGAAGACTATTGAATTCAGATGGAATTTATTGGATAGAATTAAACGCAACTCTGAAGATTGGGACCTCGACGAAGGTAAGGAGTCAGGTATGACACCTAAGTTTGATTGTGTTAAATCTTTCATGGATACTGATATTTTCCGTAGTTTAGCACTAAATATGGACTTGACTCTGAGATAGTAGCTTCTTTCCGTGAATCTTTTGCTACTTATGTTGATCTTCCTAAGGAGAAGTGGTTTAAATATCATCCTCCCATAGAAGTAAAAGTAGTTGCACCTATTAAAGTTGAAGAAAAGACTGTCACTTATAATGATCCTATTGTTCCTACTTCCTCTATTGAGAAACCACCTTTCCCTGTTAGAATAAAGGACCATGCTAAAGCTTCAACTGTTGTTCGTAAAAGCAATATTAGAACTTATACACCTCCTGAACAAGTTAAAGTAGAACCTAATATTGCTATTGTTAAAGATCTCTTGTCTGATAATATTGATGGGCGTGTTATTCAGTTCAAAGGTGAAACTGCTAGAATTGCTAAACCTTGTGCTAAAGATAAACATAGATCTGTGGTAGGCGTGCCTGTTATTTCTATTAAAATAGGAGATCATTGTTATCATGGCTTATGTGATATGGGTGCTAGTGCTAGTGTCATACCTCATGACTTATACAAAGAAATTATGCATGATATTGCACCTGTTGAGTTAGAAGATATTGATGTCACAATTAAACTTGCTAATAGAGATACTATTGCACCAATTGGAATTGTCAGAGATGTTGAAGTCTTGTGTGGGAAAACTAAATATCCTGCTGATTTTCTTGTTCTTGGTTCCCCACAAGATAGTTTTTGTCCCATTATATTTGGTAGACCCTTCTTAAATACTGTCAATGCTACCATAGATTGCACAAAGAATATTGTTACTGTTGGCTTGGATGATATGGTTCATGAGTTTAATTTCCCTAAATTTAGTAAACAACATCGTGAGGAAGAATTACCTAGTAAGGATGAAATTATTGGCCTTGCTTCTATTGCAGTACCTCCTAGTGATCCTTTAGAACACTATTTGTTGGACCATGGAAATGATATGTTCATGAATGAAAGAAGGGAAATAGATGAAGTATTCTTTAAACAGGAAGCTGTTCTGAAACACAACTTGCCTGTTGAAATCCTAGGGGATCCTCCTCCGCCTAAGGGTGATCCCGTGTTTGAGCTTAAACCTTTGCCTGATAATCTTAAATATGCTTATCTTGATGAAAAGAAGATATATCATGTTATTATTAGTGCTAACCTTTCAGAGCATGAAGAAGAAAGATTATTGAAAACTCTGAAGAAGCACCGTGCTACTATTGGATATACTCTTGATGATCTTAAGGGCATTAGTCCCACTCTATGTCAACATAAAATAAATTTGGAAGCAGATGCCAAACCAGTTCGTGATCCTCAACGACGTCTGAATCCTAAAATGAAAGAAGTGGTAAGAAAAGAAATACTAAAGCTTCTGGAGGCAGGTATAATCTATCCCGTTGCTGATAGTGAGTGGGTAAGTCCTGTCCATTATGTCCCTAAGAAGGGAGGTATTACTGTTGTTCCTAATGATAAAGATGAATTGATTCCACAAAGAATTATCACAGGTTATAGGATGGTGATTGATTTCTGCAAATTAAATAAAGCTATTAAGAAGGATCATTACCCCTTACTTTTTATTGATCAAATGCTAGAAAGATCATGCAAACACACACACTATTGCTTTCTAGATGGTTATTCTGGTTTCTCTCAAATACCTGTGTCGGCTAAAGATCAATCGAAGACTACTTTTACATGCCCTTTTGGTACTTTTGCTTATAGAAGTATGCCTTTTGGTTTATGTAATGCACCTGCCACCTTTCAAAGATGAATGATGGCTATATTCTCTGACTTTTGTGAAAAGATTTGTGAGGTTTTCATGGACGACTTTTCCGTCTATGGTTCCTCTTTTGATGATTGCTTGAGCAATCTTAATCGAGTTTTGCAAAGATGTGAAGAAACTAATCTTGTCTTGAATTGGGAAAAGTGCCACTTTATGGTTAATGAAGGTATTGTTTTGGGCATAAAGTTTCTGAAAGAGGTATTGAAGTTGATAAAGCCAAGGTTGATGCTATTGAAAAGATGCCATGTCCCAAGGACATCAAAGGTATAAGAAGTTTCTGAAGGAAATATGCCCTAGAGGCAATAATAAAGTTATTATTTATTTCCTTATATCATGATAAATGTTTATTATTCATGCTAGAATTGTATTAACCGGAAACATAATACATGTGTGAATACATAGACCAACAGAGTGTCACTAGTATGCCTCTACTAGACTAGCTCGTTAATCAAAGATGGTTATGTTTCCTAACCATAAACAAAGAGTTGTTATTTGATTAACGAGGTCACATCATTAGTAGAATGATCTGATTGACATGACCCATTCCATTAGCTTAGCACCCGATCGTTTAGTATGTTGCTATTGCTTTCTTCATGACTTATACATGTTCCTATAACTATGAGATTATGCAACTCCCGTCTGCCGGAGGAACACTTTGGGTACTACCAAACGTCACAACGTAACTGGGTGATTATAAAGGAGTATTACAGGTGTCTCCAATGGTAGATGTTGGGTTGGCGTATTTCGAGATTAGGGTTTGTCACTCCGATTGACGGAGAGGTATCTCTGGGCCCTCTCGGTAATGCACATCACATAAGCCTTGCAAGCACTGCAACTAATAAGTTAGTTGTGAGATGATGTATTACGGAACGAGTAAAGAGACTTGCCGGTAACGAGATTGAACTAGGTATTGGATACCGACGATCGAATCTCGGGCAAGTAACATACCGATGACAAAGGGAACAACGTATGTTGTTATGCGGTCTGACCGATAAAGATCTTCGTAGAATATGTAGGAGCCAATATGGGCATCCAGGTCCCGCTATTGGTTATTGACCGGAGACGTGTCTCGGTCATGTCTACATTGTTCTCGAACCGTAGGGTCCGCACGCTTAACGTTACGATGACAGTTATTATGAGTTTATGCATTTTGATGTACCGAAGGTTGTTCGGAGTCCCGGATGTGATCACGGACATGACGAGGAGTCTCGAAATGGTTGAGACGTAAAGATTGATATATTGGAAGCCTATGTTTGGACATCGGAAGTGTTCCGGGTGAAATCGGGATTTTACCGGATTACCGGGAGGGTTACCGGAACCCCCCGGGAGCCAAATGGGCCAACATGGGCCTTAGTGGAAAGGTGAGAGGGCAGCCCACATAGGGCTGCGCCTCCCCCCCTCTCCCTAGTCCTATTAGGACTAGGAGAGGGGCCGGCCACCTCTCTCTCTCTCCCCTTTGAAGGTTTCCTAGTTGGACTAGGATTGGAGGGGGGAGTCCTACTCCCGGTGGGAGTAGGACTCCTCCTGCGCCTACACCTCTTTGGCCGGCCAGCCCCCCTCCCTCCAACCTTTATATACGGAGGCAGGGGGCACCCCAAGACACACAAGTTGATCCTTGAGATCGTTCCTTAGCCGTGTGCGGTGCCCCCTGCCACCAAATTCCACCTCGATCATACCGTTACAGTGCTTAGGCGGAGCCCTGCGTCGGTAGTACATCAAGATCGTCACCACGCCGTCGTGCTGACGGAACTCTTCCTCGACGCTTTGCTGGATCGGAGCTAGAGGAACGTCATCGAGCTGAACGTGTGCTAAGAACTCGGAGGTGCCGGAGTAACGGTGCTTGGATCGGTCGGATCGGGAAGAAGACGTACGACTACTTCCTCTACGTTGTGAGATCGCTTCCGCAGTCGGTCTGCGTTGGTACGTAGACAACACTCTCCCCTCTCGTTGCTGTACATCACCATGATCTTGCGTGTGCGTAGGAAAATTTTTGAAATTACTGCGTTCCCCAACAGTGGCATCCGAGCCTAGGTTTTATGGTTTGATGTTATATGCACGAGTAGAACACAAGTGAGTTGTGGGCGATACAAGTCATACTGCCTACCAGCATGTCATACTTTGGTTCGGCGGTATTGTTGGATGAAGCGGCCCGGACCAACCTTACGCGTACGCTTACGCGAGACCGGTTTCCCCGACGTGCTTTGCACACAGGTGACTTGCGGGTGACTGTCTCTCCAACTTTAGTTGAACCAAGTGTGACTACGCCCGGTCCTTGAGAAGGTTAAAACGGAGTCTATTTGACGAACTATCGTTGTGGTTTTGATGCGTAGGTGAGATGAGTTCTTACTTAAGCCCGTAGCAGCCACGTAAAACTTGCAACAACAAAGTAGAGGACGTCTAACTTGTTTTTGCAGGGTATGTTGTGATGTGATATGGTCAAGGCATGATGCTGATTTTATTGTATGAGATGATCATGTTTTGTAACTAAGTTATCGGCAACTGGCAGGAGCCATATGGTTGTCGCTTTATTGTATGCAATGCAATCGCGATGTAATGCTTTACTAGATTACTAAACGGTAGTAATAGTCATGGAAGCATAAGATTGGCGAGACGACAACGATGCTACGATGGAGATCAAGGTGTCGCGCCGGTGACGATGGTGATCATGACGGTGCTTCGGAGATGGAGATCACAAGCACAAGATGATGATGGCCATATCATATCACTTATATTGATTGCATGTGATGTTTATCCTTTTATGCATCTTATCTTGCTTTGATTGACGGTAGCATTATAAGATGATCTCTCACTAAATTATCAAGAAGTGTTCTCCCTGAGTATGCACCGTTGCCAAAGTTCGTCGTGCCCAGACACCACGTGATGATCGGGTGTGATAAGCTCTACGTCCATCTACAACGGGTGCAAGCCAGTTTTGCACACGCAGAATACTCAGGTTATACTTGACGAGCCTAGCATATGCAGATATGGCCTCGGAACACAGAGACCGAAAGGTCGAGCGTGAATCATATAGTAGATATGATCAACATGACGATGTTCACCATTGAAAACTACTCCATCTCACGTGATGATCGGTTATGGTTTAGTTGATTTGGATCACGTGATCACTTAGAGGATTAGAGGGATGTCTATCTAAGTGGGAGTTCTTAAGTAATATGATTAAATTGAACTTAAATTTATCATGAACTTAGTCCTGGTAGTATTTTGCAAATTATGTTGTAGATCAATAGCTCGCGTTGTTGCTTCCCTGTGTTTATTTTGATATGTTCCTAGAGAAAATTGTGTTGAAAGATGTTAGTAGCAATGATGCGGATTGGATCCGTGATCTGAGGTTTATCCTCATTGCTGCACAGAAGAAATATGTCCTTGATGCACCGCTAGGTGACAGACCTATTGCAGGAGCAGATGCAGACGTTATGAACGTTTGGCTAGCTCAATATGATGACTACTTGATAGTTTAGTGCACCATGCTTAACGGCTTAGAATCGGGACTTCAAAGACGTTTTGAACGTCATGGACCATATGAGATGTTCCAGGAGTTGAAGTTAATATTTCAAGCAAATACCCGAGTTGGGAGATATGAGGTCTCCAACAAGTTCTATAGCTAAAAGATGGAGGAGAATCGCTCAACTAGTGAGCATGTGCCCAGATTGTCTGAGTACGTCAATCACTTGAATCAAGTGGGAGTTAATCTTCCAGATAAAATAGTGATTGACAGAATTCTCTAGTCACCATCACCAAGTTAGTAGAACTTCGTGATGAACTATAATATGCAAGGGATAACGGAAACAACTCCCAAGCTCTTCGTGATGCTGAAATCAACGAAGGTAGAAATCAAGAAAAACATCAAGTGTTGATGGTTGACAAGATCACTAGTTTCAAGAAAAGGGCAAAGGAAAGAAGGGGAACTTCAAAAGAACGGCAAGCAAGTTGCTACTCAAGTGAAGAAGCCCAAGTCTGATCCTAAGCCTGAGACTAAGTGCTTCTACTGCAAAGGGACTGGTCACTAGAAGCGGAACTACCCCAAGTGATTGGCGGATAAGAAGGATGGCAAAGTGAACATAAGTATATTTGATATACATGTTATTGATGTGTACTTTACTAGTGTTTATAGCAAACCCTCAGTATTTGATACTAGTTCAGTTGCTAAGATTAGTAACTCGAAACGGGAGTTGCAGAATAAACAGAGACTAGTTAAGGGTGAAGTGACGATGTGTGCTGGAAGTGGTTCCAAGATTGATATGATCATCATCGCACACTCCCTATAATTTCGGGATTAGTGTTGAACCTAAATAAGTGTTATTTGGTGTTTGCGTTGAACATGAATATGATTTGATCATGTTTATTGTAATACGGTTATTCATTTAAGTAAGAGAATAAATTGTTGTTCTGTTTACATGAATAAAACCTAATATGGTTAAACACCCAATGAAAATAGTTCATTGGATCTCGATATTAATAATACACATATTCATATTATTGAAACCAAAAGATGCAAAGTTAATAATGATAGTGCAACTTATTTGTGGCACTACCGTTTAGGTCATATTGGTGTAAAGCGCATGAAGAAACTCCATGCTGATGGGCTTTTGGAATCACTTGATTATGAATCAGTTGATGCTTGCGAACCATGCCTTTTGGGCAAGATGACTAAAACGCCGTTCTCCGGAACAATGGAGCGAGAAAAGATTTATTGGAAATCATACATACTGATGTATGTGGTCCGATGAATATTGAGGATCGCGACAGGTATCATTATTTTCTGATCTTCACAGATGATTTGAGCAGATATGAGTATATCTACTTGATGAAACATAAGTCTGAAACATTTGAAAAGTTCATATAATTTCAGAGTGAAGTGGAAAATCATCGTAACAAGAAAATAAAGTTTCTACGATCTGATCGTGGAAAAGAGTATTTGAGTTACGAGTTTGGTCTTCAGTTAAAACAATGTGAAATAGTTTCACTACTCACGCCACCTGGAACACCACATCATAATGGTGTGTCCGAACGTCATAACCGTACTTTATTGAATATAGTGCAATCTATGATGTATCTTACTGATCTACCACTATCGTTTTGGGATTATGCATTAGAGACAGCTGCATTCACGTTAAAAAGGAGCACCATCTAAGTCCGTTGAGACGACACAATCTGAACTGTGGTTTAGCAAGAAACCAAAGTAATCGTTTCTTAAAAGTTTGGGGTTGTGATGCTTATGTGAAAAAGTTTCATCCTGATAAACTCAAACTCAAATCGGAGAAGTGCGTCTTCATAAGATATCCAAAGGAAACTATTGGATACACCTTCTATCACAGATCCGAAGGCAAAAAACTTTTGTTGCTAAAATTCGGAAACTTTCTGGAGAAGGAGTTTCTCTCGAAAGAAGTGAGTGGGAGGAAAGTAGAACTTGACGAGGTAACTGTACCTGCTCCCTTATTGGAAATTAGTACATCACAGAAAACTGTTTCTGCGACACCTATGCCAATTAGTGAGGAAGCTAATGATGATGATCATGAAGCTTCAGGACAAGATACTACTGAACCACGTAGATCAACCAGAGTGAGATCCGCACCAGAGTGGTACGGTAATCCTGTTCTGGAAGTCATGCTACTAGATCATGATGATCCTACGAACTATGAAGAAGCGATGGTGAGCCCAGATTCCGCAAAGTGGCTTGAAGCCATGAAATCTGAGATATGATCCATGTATGAGAACAAAGTATGGACTTTGATTGACTTGCCCGATGATCGGCAAGCCATAGAAAATAAATGGATCTTCAAGAGGAAGACGGACGCTGATAGTAGTGTTACTATCTACAAAGCTAGAATTGTCGCAAAAGGTTTTCGACAAGTTCAAGGTGTTGACTACGATGAGATTTTCTCACTCGTATCTATGCTTAAATCTGTCCGAATCATGTTAGCAATTGCCGCATTTTATGAAATCTGGCAAATGGATAAACAAAACTGCATTCCTTAATGGATTTGCTAAAGAAGAGTTGTATACGATGCAACTAGAAGGTTTTGTCGATCCTAAAGGTGTTAACTAAATATGCAAGCTCCAGCGATCTATCTGTGGACTGGTGCAAACATCTCGGAGTTGGAATATACGCTTTGATGAGTTGATCAAAGCATATAGTTTTATACAGACTTGCGGTGAAGCCTGTATTTACAATAAAGTGAGTGGGAGCACTACAGCATTTCTGATAAAGTTGATCGGAAATAATGTAGAATCATTCTGTAAAGCATAAAGGAGTGTTTGAAAGGAGTTTTTCAAAAAAAGACTTCGGTGAAGCTGCTTACATATTGAGCATCAAGATCTATAGAGATAGATCAAGACGCTTGATAAGTTTTTTCAATGAGTACATACCTTGACAAGATTTTGAAGTAGTTCAAAATGAAACAGTCAAAGAAAGAGTTCTTGCCTGTGTCATAAGGTGTGAAGTTGAGTAAGACTCAAAGCCCGACCACGGCAGAAGATAGAAAGAGAATGAAAGTCATTCCCTATGCCTTGGCCATAGGTTCTATAAAGTATGTCATACTGTATACCAGATCTATTGTATACCCTGCACTGATTTAGCAAGGGAGTACGATAGTGATCTAGGAGTAGATCACTGGACAGCGGTCAGAATTATCCTTAGTGAAATAAGGATATGTTTCTCGATTATGGACGTGACAAAAAGGTTCGTCGTAAAAGGTTACGTCGATGCA
Source organism: Triticum aestivum (assembly GCF_018294505.1). Classification (NCBI taxonomy): domain Eukaryota; kingdom Viridiplantae; phylum Streptophyta; class Magnoliopsida; order Poales; family Poaceae; genus Triticum; species Triticum aestivum. The sequence goes on from NC_057809.1 coordinate 35,622,376, forward strand.
AGTTTTGACACTGATCTGGATGACTCTAAGTCTCGATCTAGATACATATTGAAAGTGGGAGCAATTAGCTAGAGTAGCTCCGTGCAGAGCATTGTATACATAGAAAATTGCAAAATACTTACGGATCTGAATGTGACAGACCCGTTGACTAAAATTATCTCACAAGCAAAACATGATCACACCTTATTACTCTTTGGGTGTTAATCACATAGATATGTGAACTAGATTACTGACTCTAGTAAACCCTTTGAGTGTTGGCCACATGACGATGTGAACTATGGGTGTTAATCACATGGTGATGTGAGCTATTGCTGTTAAATCACATGGCGATGTGAACTAGATTATTGACTCTAGTGCAAGTGGGAGACTGAAGGAAATATGCCCTAGAGGCAATAATAAAGTTATTATTTATTTCCTTATATCATGATAAATGTTTATTATTCATGCTAGAATTGTATTAACCGGAAACATAATACATGTGTGAATACATAGACCAACAGAGTGTCACTAGTATGCCTCTACTAGACTAGCTCGTTAATCAAAGATGGTTATGTTTCCTAACCATAAACAAAGAGTTGTTATTTGATTAACGAGGTCACATCATTAGTAGAATGATCTGATTGACATGACCCATTCCATTAGCTTAGCACCCGATCGTTTAGTATGTTGCTATTGCTTTCTTCATGACTTATACATGTTCCTATAACTATGAGATTATGCAACTCCCGTCTGCCGGAGGAACACTTTGGGTACTACCAAACGTCACAACGTAACTGGGTGATTATAAAGGAGTATTACAGGTGTCTCCAATGGTAGATGTTGGGTTGGCGTATTTCGAGATTAGGGTTTGTCACTCCGATTGACGGAGAGGTATCTCTGGGCCCTCTCGGTAATGCACATCACATAAGCCTTGCAAGCACTGCAACTAATAAGTTAGTTGTGAGATGATGTATTACGGAACGAGTAAAGAGACTTGCCGGTAACGAGATTGAACTAGGTATTGGATACCGACGATCGAATCTCGGGCAAGTAACATACCGATGACAAAGGGAACAACGTATGTTGTTATGCGGTCTGACCGATAAAGATCTTCGTAGAATATGTAGGAGCCAATATGGGCATCCAGGTCCCGCTATTGGTTATTGACCGGAGACGTGTCTCGGTCATGTCTACATTGTTCTCGAACCGTAGGGTCCGCACGCTTAACGTTACGATGACAGTTATTATGAGTTTATGCATTTTGATGTACCGAAGGTTGTTCGGAGTCCCGGATGTGATCACGGACATGACGAGGAGTCTCGAAATGGTCGAGACGTAAAGATTGATATATTGGAAGCCTATGTTTGGACATGGGAAGTGTTCCGGGTGAAATCGGGATTTTACCGGATTACCGGGAGGGTTACCGGAACCCCCCGGGAGCCAAATGGGCCAACATGGGCCTTAGTGGAAAGGTGAGAGGGCAGCCCACATAGGGCTGCGCCTCCCCCCCTCTCCCTAGTCCTATTAGGACTAGGAGAGGGGCCGGCCACCTCTCTCTCTCTCCCCTTTGAAGGTTTCCTAGTTGGACTAGGATTGGAGGGGGGAGTCCTACTCCCGGTGGGAGTAGGACTCCTCCTGCGCCTACACCTCTTTGGCCGGCCAGCCCCCCTCCCTCCAACCTTTATATACGGAGGCAGGGGGCACCCCAAGACACACAAGTTGATCCTTGAGATCGTTCCTTAGCCGTGTGCGGTGCCCCCTGCCACCAAATTCCACCTCGATCATACCGTTACAGTGCTTAGGCGAAGCCCTGCGTCGGTAGTACATCAAGATCGTCACCACGCCGTCGTGCTGACGGAACTCTTCCTCGACGCTTTGCTGGATCGGAGCTAGAGGAACGTCATCGAGCTGAACGTGTGCTAAGAACTCGGAGGTGCCGGAGTAACGGTGCTTGGATCGGTCGAATCGGGAAGAAGACGTACGACTACTTCCTCTACGTTGTGAGATCGCTTCCGCAGTCGGTCTGCGTTGGTACGTAGACAACACTCTCCCCTCTCGTTGTTGTACATCACCATGATCTTGCGTGTGCGTAGGAAAATTTTTGAAATTACTGCGTTCCCCAACAGTTTCCTTGGTCATGCCGATTTTTATAGGAGGTTCATTAAGGACTTCTCAAAAATTTCTCGGCCTCTGACTAATTTATTGCAAAAAGATATACCATTTGTCTTTGATGATGATTGTGTAGAAGCATTTGAAATACTTAAGAAAGCATTAGTCTCTGCACCTATTGTTCAGCCACCTGATTGGAATTTACCCTTTGAAATTATGTGTGATGCTAGTGATTATGCTGTAGGTGCTGTTCTAGGGCAAAGAGTCAATAAGAAATTAAATGTTATTCATTATGCTAGTAAGACTCTAGACAATGCTCAAAGAAATTATGCTACTACTGAAAAAGAACTTTTAGCAGTTGTATTTGCTTGTGATAAGTTCAGATCTTATATTGTTGATTTGCATATTGTTGATAGAAAGGGAGCTGAGAACCCCGTTGCAGACAACTTGTCTAGGTTAGAAAATATTCTTGATGACCCACTACCTATTAATGATGACTTTCCTGATGAACAACTAAATGTTATAAGTACTTCTCGTAGTACTCCATGGTATGCTGATTATGCTAATTATATTGTTGCTAAGTTTATACCACCTAGCTTCACATACCAGCAAAAGAAAAAGTTCTTCTATGACTTGAGACATTACTTTTGGGATGACCCACATCTTTATAAAGAAGGAGTAGATGGTGTTATTAGACGTTGTGTACCTGAGCATGAACAGGAACAGATCCTACGCAAGTGTCATTCCGAGTCTTATGGAGGACACCACGCTAGAAATAGAACTGCACATAAGGTATTGCAATCTAGTTTTTATTGGCCTACTCTCTTCAAGGATGCCCGTAAGTTTGTCTTGTCTTGTGATGAATGTCAAAGAATTGGTAATATTAGTAGACGTCAAGAAATGCCTATGAATTATTCACTCGTTATTGAACCGTTTGATGTTTGGGGCTTTGATTATATGGGACCTTTTCCTGCCTCTAATGGATACACACATATTTTAGTTGATGTTGATTACATTACTAAGTGGGTAGAAGCTATTCCAACTAGTAGTGCTGATCATAACACTTCTATTAAAATGCTTAAGGAAGTTATTTTCCGAGGTTTGGAGTCCCTAGATATTTAATGACCGATGGTGGTTCACACTTTATTCATGGTGCCTTCCGTAAAATGCTTGCTAAATATGATGTCAATCATAGAATTGCATCCCCTTATCACCCATAGTCTAGTGGTCAAGTAGAGTTGAGCAATAGAGAGCTCAACTTAATTTTGCAAAAGACTGTTAATAGGTCTAGAAAGAATTGGTCTAAGAAACTTGATGATGCATTATGTGTTGGGGAACGCAGTAATTTTGAAAATTTTCCTACGCACACGCAAGATCATGGTGATGCACAGCAACGAGAGGGGAGAGTGTTGTCTACGTACCAACGCAGACCGACTGCGGAAGCGATCACACAACGTAGAGGAAGTAGTCGTACGTCTTCTTTCCGATCCGACCGATCCAAGCACCGTTACTCCGGCACCTCCGAGTTCTTAGCACACGTTCAGCTCGATGACGTTCCTCGGGCTCCGATCCAGCAAAGCGTCGAGGAAGAGTTCCGTCAGCACGACGGCGTGGTGACGATCTTGATGTACTACCGACGCAGGGCTTCGCCTAAGCACTGTAACGGTATGATCGAGGTGGAATTTGGTGGCAGGGGGCACCGCACACGGCTAAGGAACGATCTCAAGGATCAACTTGTGTGTCTTGGGGTGTCCCCTGCCCCCGTATATAAAGGTTGGAGGAAGGGGGGCCGGCCGGCCAGGGAGAGGGAGGCGCAGGGGGAGTCCTACTCCCACCGGGAGTAGGACTCCCCCCTCCAATCCTAATCCAATTAGGACTCTCGGGGAAAAGGAGAGAGAAGGGGGGGCGGCCCCTTATCCTAGTCCTACTAGGACTTGGGGAAAGGGGGGGCGCCGGCCAGCTATGGGCTGCCCCTTTTCTCTTTTTCCACTAAGGCCCAATAGGCCCATTAGTCTCCCGGGGGGTTCCGGTAACCCTCCCGGTATTCCGGTAAAATCCCGATTTCACCCGGAACACTTCCTATGTCCAAACATAGGCTTCCAATATATCAATCTTTACGTCTCGACCATTTCGAGACTCCTCGTCATGTCCGTGATCTCATCCGGGACTCCGAACAACCTTCGGTACATCAAAATGCATAAACTCATAATAACTGTCATCGTAACGTTAAGCGTGCGGACCCTACGGTTCGAGAACAATGTAGACATGACCGAGACACGTCTCCGGTCAATAACCAATAGCGGGACCTGGATGCCCATATTGGCTCCTACATATTCTACGAAGATCTTTATCGGTCAGACCGCATAACAACATACGTTGTTCCCTTTGTCATCGGTATGTTACTTGCCCGAGATTCGATCGTCGGTATCCAATACCTAGTTCAATCTCGTTACTGGTAAGTCTCTTTACTCGTTCCGTAATACATCATCTCACAACTAACATATTAGTTGCAGTGCTTGCAAGGCTTATGTGATGTGCATTACCGAGAGGGCCCAGAGATACCTCTCCGACAATCGGAGTGACAAACCCTAATCTCGAAATACGCCAACCCAACATCTACCATTGGAGACACCTGTAGTACTCCTTTATAATCACCCAGTTACGTTGTGACGTTTGGTAGTACCCAAAGTGTTCCTCCGGTAAACGGGAGTTGCATAATCTCATAGTTATAGGAACATGTATAAGTCATGAAGAAAGCAATAGCAACATACTAAACGATCGGGTGCTAAGCTAATGGAATGGGTCATGTCAATCAGATCATTCTACTAATGATGTGACCTCGTTAATCAAACAACAACTCTTTGTTCATGGTTAGGAAACATAACCATCTTTGATTAACGAGCTAGTCAAGTAGAGGCATACTAGTGACACTCTGTTGGTCTATGTATTCACACATGTATTATGTTTCCGGTTAATACAATTCTAGCATGAATAATAAACATTTATCATGATATAAGGAAATAAATAATAACTTTATTATTGCCTCTAGGGCATATTTCCTTCATTATGGGCTTATAGAACTTCATACAAAAATCCTATGGGTATGTCCCCGTATAAAATGGTCTATGGAAAAGCATGTCACTTACCTCTCGAACTAGAACATAAGGCATATTGGGCTATTAAAGAGCTTAACTATGATTTTAAACTTGCCGGTGAGAAGAGGTTATTTGATATTAGCTCACTTGATGAATGGAGAACCCAAGCTTATGAAAATGCCAAGTTGTTTAAAAAAAGTTAAAAGATGGCATGACAAAAGGATACAAAAGCGTGAGTTTGATGTAGGTGATTATGTATTGCTATACAACTCTCATTTAAGATTTTTTGCAGAAAAACTTCTCTCTAAATGGGAAGGCCCCTACGTCATCGAAGAGGTCTATCGTTCCGGTGCCATAAAAATCAACAACTTCGAGGGCACAAATCCGAAGGTGGTAAATGGTCAAAGAATTAAACATTATATCTCAGGTAATCCCATAAATGTTGAAACCAATATTATTGAAACCATAACCCCGGAGGAATACATAAGGGACACTTTCCCGAACGTTTCAGACTCCGAAAAGGAATAGGTATGTGGTACGGTAAGTAAACCGACTCCAAAACAATTTTTAAGGCAATATTTCTCCGTTTTGGAATATTTAGAAAAATAGAAAAATAAGTAGCAGTCCGGGAAGGACACGAGGGCCCCACGAGGGTGGTGGGCGCGCCCCCCTACCTCGTGAGCGCCTCGTGTGCCCTCCGGACTCTGTTTTCTTGCATGATACGTATTTTGGTCGGTAATAATTTATTATATATTCTCCCGAAGTTTTGATTCCCTTATCACCCAAAAATCTTCTGTTTTTTGTTTTCGAGCTGTTGCTGCTGCAGATAAGAACAAGATATCTTCTCAAGAGTCAATCGGGGAGAGCCGGGTATCTAATCCGGCACTAGAACCAAGGGCAAACAGCGACGCTGACCACTTTGGGCCAGCAACAGAGGAAGAGATGGAGGCTGACTTGATGAGAGTAGATTCCATGGAGGATGAAGAAGTCATCTCTCGCCTCCGAGCTGGGCTCACGATGGGAGAACTACAGAGCTCAGCTATTCCAAATTCAGTTATCCCTTCTAATGTTAGATTTCTTTCTTATGAAAATATGAAGAGGAGTTTCACTTGTTCTCCCGCAGCTATGCAACACCCTTGGGTGCAAGGAGCTTTAGCTGTCACAGGAAAGCTTCGTAAGGAAATAATGGACCTCAAACAGCAAGTCAACAAGCTCGAGGAGGAGAACCACATCCTGAGGGGAATAATCGCCATAAATATTACACCAACAACAAAGAAGGAGACATAATCACATGGGTATGGGCACTCGCCTTGGCAACTGCCAAGCTTGGGGGAGGTGCCCCGGTATCGTATCACAATCACAACTCCTATTTTTACCGTTTTTCTTAGTTCAATCCTATTAGTAGTATCTTGATCTAGTAGAATAAAGTTTATGGCATGATCTAGTTTTAAGTTTTGCTTTATGATCTCTCTATGTAATCGAGTCCGTGAGCTATATATAATAAAGATTAGTGTTGAGTCAAGGGCTTGATTATTTTGCCATGATCTTGGGTGAATAAAAGAAAGAAGAAAAGAATAAAAGAAACAAAAAGTTCATATTGATATTATTGAGAGTAATGACTTCACATAGAAAGAGTATGATAATTAAAAGTTGTTGGGAGTTGGCAGACATAGCTTTGGTCATTGTTGCAATTAATAGGAAGTAATAAGGAAAGAGAGGTTTCACATATAGATATATTATCATTGACATCTTTTATGATTGGGAGCACTCATTAAGATATGACATGCTAAAGAGTTGATGTTGGACAAGGAAGACAACGTAATGAGTTATGTCTTTCTTATATCTGAGATAAAGTATGTTGTCATGGTTCCTCTAACTTGTTGGGCTTGCCTTTCCCCCTCATGCTAGCCAAATTCTCAGCACCAAGTAGAAATGCTACTTGTGCTTCCAAATATCCCTAAACCAGTTTTGCCATGAGAGTCCACCATATCTACCTATGGATTGAGTAAGATCCTTCAAGTAAGTTGTCATCGGCGCAAAGCAATAAAAATTGCTCTAAATATGTATGATTGATTGGTGTGGGAGAAATAAGCTTTATACGATCTTGTGATGTGGAAGTAATAAAAGCGACGGACTACATAATAAAGGTTCATATCACAAGGGGCAATATAAAGTGATGTTCTTTCGCATTGAGATTTTATACATCCAACCATAAAAGCGCATGACAACCTCTGCTTCCCTCTGCGAAGGGCCTATCCTTTATTATTATCTTCTACCTTATGCAAGAGTCACGGTGATCTTCACCTTTCCTTTTTCATTTTATCCTTTGGCAAGCTTAGCATGTTGGAAAGAACATGATATATATATATATATATATATATATAATTGGATGTAGGGGAGCATTAACCATTATTGTTGACATTACCCTTGAGGTAAAAGGTTGTGGGGCAAAGCTATAAGCCCCTATCTTTCTCTGTGTCCGATTAAAACTCTGTAACCACAAGTATCATGTGAGTGTTAGAAATTATGGAGTACTAAATGATAGTTGAGTATGTGGACTTGCTTTTCAGCTCTGACATAGACTCTTTCCGATGTTATGATAAATTGCAATTGCTTCAATGACTGAGATTACAGTTTGTCGGAGTCCAATAAGGTTTATGATTTATACTTTTGCATTGTGAATAGATCATCACTTGAACATAAGTAATCATATGACAAAATCTATATATGTTGCTGTTATAAGAATAATCATGATGCCTTCCTGTCCATATTTTATTTTTATCAACGCCTCTACCCTAAACATGAGGACATATTTATTGTTATCGGCTTTTTGCTTGAGGACAAGCGAGGTCTAAGCTTGGGGGAGTTGATACGTCCATTTTGCATCATGCTTTTATATCGATATTTATCGCATTATGGACTGTTATATTTCACTTTATATCACAATACTTATGGCTATTTTATCTTATTTTACAAGGTTTACATAAGGAGGGAGAATGCCGGTAGCTGGAATTCTGGGCTGGAAAAGGAGCAAATATTAGAGACCTATTCTGCGCAACTCCAAAAGTCCTGAAACTCCACCGAACTTCTTAAAAGAAATAAAGAAAAATCCACGTCAAAGATGAAGGCCAGGGGGCCCACACCCTTCTCACGAGGGTGCCCCCCCAGGGCGCGCCCCCTACCTCGTGGGCCCCCTGGTGGCTCTCCGATGCCCATCTTCTCCTATATGAGGTCTTTCGATGAGAAAAAAATAAGAAGGAACTTTTCGGGACGAGACTCCGCCGCCACGAGGCGGAACCTTGGCGGATCCAATCTAGAGCTCCGGCAGAGCCGTTCTGCCGGGGATACTTCCCTCCCGGAGGGGGAAATCATCACCATCGTCATCACCAACGCTCCTCTCATCGGGAGAGGGCAATCTCCATCAACATCTTCACCGGCACCATCTCATCTCCAAACTCTAGTTCATCTCTTGTATCCAATTCTTGTCTCAAAGTCCGGGATTGATGCTAGTAGGTTGCTAGTAGTGTTGATTACTCCTTGTAGGTGATGCTAGTTGGTTTATTTGGTGGAAGATCATATGTTCAGATCCTATATGCATATTATTACCCCTCTGATTATGAACATGAATATGCTTTGTGAGTAATTACGTTCGTTCCTGAGGACAAGGGAGAAGTCTTGCTATGAGTAGTAATGTGAATTTGGTATTCGTTTGATATTTTGATAAGATGTATGTTGTCTAGCCTCTAGTGTTGTTATGTGAACGTCGACTACATAACACTTCACCACTATTTGGGCCTAGAGGAAGGCATTGGGAAGTAATAAGTAGATGATGGGTTGCTAGAGTGACAGAAGCTTAACCCCTAGTTTATGCATTGCTTCGTAAGGGGCTGATTTGGATCCATATGTTTCATGCTATGGTTAGGTTTACCTTAATACTTTTGTTGTAGTTGCGGATACTTGCAATAGAGGTTAATCATAAGTGGTATGATTGTTCAAGTAAGAACAGCACCCAAGCACCGGTCCACCCACATATCAAATTATCAAAGTATCGAACGCGAATCATATGAACGTGATGAAAACTAGCTTGGCGATATTCCCATGTGTCCTCGGGAGCGTTTTTCCTATTATAAGAGTTTGTTCCGGCTTGTCCTTCGCTACAAAAGGATTGGGCCACCTTACTGCACTTTATTTAATTTTGTTACTTGTTGCTCGTTACAATTTATCCTATCACCAAACTATCTGTTACCACTTATTTCAGTATTTGCAGAGAATACCTTACTGAAAACCGCTTATCATTTCCTTCTGCTCCTCATTGGGTTCGACACTCTTACTTATCGAAAGGACTACGATAGAATCCCTATACTTGTGGGTCATCACCTCCCCCCTAGCTCCTTTATATACGGGGGCAGGGGCACCCCATGGACACAACAATTGATCATTGATCTCTTAGTTGTGTGCGGTGCCCCCCTCCACCATAATGCACCTCGGTCATATCGTAGTGGTGCTTAGGTGAAGCCCTGCGTCGGTAGCATCATCATCACCGTCACCACGATGTCGTCCTGACGAAGCTCTTCCCGGAAGCTCTACTGGATCGTGAACTCGCAGGACGTCACAGAGCTGAACGTGTGTTGAACGCGGAGGTGCCGTATGTTCGGTGCTGAGGATCGGTTGATCGTGAAGACGTACGACTACATCAACCGCGTTGTTATAACGCTTCCGCTTATGGTCTACGAGGGTACATAGACAACACTCTCCCTCTCTCGTTGCTATGCATCACCATGATCTTGTGTGTGCGTAAGAATTTTTTTGAAATTACTACGTTCCCCTAGTGGCATCCGAGCCAGGTTTATGCGTAGATATTTTATGCACGAGTAGAACACAAGTGAGTTGTGTGCGATACAAGTCATACTGCTTACCAGCATGTCATACATGTCATACTTTGGCTCGTCGGTATTGTTGGATGAAGCGGCCCGGACCGACATTACGCGTACGCTTACGCGAGACTAGTTCTACCAACGTGCTTTGCACAAAGGTGACTGGCGGGTGTCAGTTTCTCCAATTTTAGTTGAACCGAGTGTGGCTACGCCCGGTCCTTGTGAAGGTTAAAACAACACTAACTTGACGAAATATCGTTGTGGTTTTGATGCGTAGGTAAGAACGGTTCTTGCTCAGCCCGTAGCAGCCACGTAAAACTTGCTACAACAAAGTAGAGGACGTCTAACTTATTTTTGCAGGGCATGTTGTGATGTGATATGGTCAAGGCATGATGCTATATTTATTGTATGAGATGATCATGTTTTTAATGGAGTTATCGGCAATTGGCAGGAGCCATATGGTTGTCGCTTTATTGTATGCAATGCAATCGCTCTGTAATTGCTTTACTTTATCACTAAGAGGTAGCGATAGTCGTAGAAGAAATAGTTGACGAGACGACAACGATGCTACGATGGAGATCAGGGTGTCGCGCCGGTGACGATGGTGATCATGACGGTGCTTTGGAGATGGAGATCAAAGGCAGAAGATGATGATGGCCATATCATGTCACTTATATTGATTGCATGTGATGTTTATCCTTTATGCATCTTATTTTGCTTTGTTTGACGGTGGCATTATAAGGTGATCTCTCACTAAATTTCAAGGTAAAAAGTGTTCTCCCTGAGTATGCATCGTTGCCAAAGTTCGTCGTGCCGAGACACCATGTGATGATCGGGTGTGATAAGCTCAACGTTCATCTACAACGGGTATAAGACAGTTTTGCACACGCAGAATACTCGGGTTAAACTTGACGAGCCTAGCATATGCAGATATGGCCTCGGAACACTGAGACCGAAAGGTCGAACGTGAATCATATAGTAGATATGATCAACATAGACATGTTCACCATTGAAAACTACTCCATCTCACGTGATGATCGGTCATGGTTTAGTTGATATGGATCACGTGATCACTTAGATGATTAGAGGGATGTCTATCTAAGTGGGAGTTCTTAAGTAATATGATTAATTGAACTTAAATTTATCATGAACTTAGTACCTGATAGTATTTTGCTTGTCTATGTTATTATAGATAGATGGCCCGTGCTATTGTTCCGTTGAATGTTAATGCATTCCTTGAGAAAGCAAAGTTGAAAGATGATGGTAGCAATTACACGGACTGGGTCCGTTGAAGAATTACGTCCTGGAAGCACCGCTGGGTGCCATGCCTGCTGCAGATGCTACTGACAACGTTAAGAACGTCTGGAAGAGTAAAGCTGATGACTACTCGATAGTTCAGTGTGCCATGCTTTACGACTTAGAACCGGGACTTCAAGGACGTTTTGAACGTCATGGAGCATATGAGATGTTCCAGGAATTGAAGTTAATATTTCAAGCAAATGCCTGGATTGAGAGATATGAAGTCTCCAATAAGTTCTACAGCTACAAGATGGAGGAGAATAGTTTTGTCAGTGAAGATATACTCAAAATGTCTGGGTATAACAATCACTTGATTCAACTGGGAGTTAATCTTCTGGATGATAGTGTCATTGACATAATTCTTCAATCACTACCACCAAGCTACAAGAGCTTCGTGATGAACTATAATATGCAAGGGATGGATAAAACAATTCCCGAGCTCTTCGCAATGCTAAAGGCTGCAGAGGTAGAAATCAAGAAGGAGCATCAAGTGTTGATGGTCAACAAGACCACCAGTTTCAAGAAAAAGGGTAAAGGGAAGAAGAAGGGTAACTTCAAGAAGAACGACAAACAAGTTGCTGCTCAAGAGAAAAAACCTAAGTCTGGACCTAAGCCTGAGACTGAGTGCTTCTACTGCAAACAGACTGGTCACTCGAAGCGGAACTGCCCCAAGTATTTGGCGGATAAGAAGGATGGCAAGGTGAACAAAGGTATATCTGATATACATGTTATTGATGTGTACCTTACTAGAGCTTGCAGTAGCACCTGGGTATTTGATACGGTTCTGTTGCTAATATTTGCAACTCGAAACAGGGACTACGGATTAAGCGAAGACTGGCTAAGGACGAGGTCACGATGCGCGTGGGAAATGGTTCCAAAGTCGATGTGATCGCCGTCGGCACGCTACCTCTACATCTACCTTCGGGATTAGTTTTAGACCGAATAATTGTTATTTGGTGCCAACGTTAAGCATGAACATTATATCTGGATCTTGTTTGATGCGAGAATAATGGTTGTTCTATTTATAGGAGTAATATCTTTTATGGTCATGCACCCTTGAAGAGTGGTCTATTTGTGTTGAATCTCAATAGTAGTGATACACATATTCATAATGTTAAAGCCAAAAGATGCAGAGTTGATAATGATAGTGCAACTTATTTGTGGCATTGCCATTTGGGTCATATTGGTGTAAAGCGCATGAAAAAACTCCATACTGATGGACTTATGGAATCACTTGGTACTTGCGAACCATGCCTCATGGGCAAGATGACTAAAACGTCGTTCTCCGGAACAATGGAGCGAGTAACAAATTTATTGGAAATCATACATACTGATGTATGTGGTCCGATGAATATTGAGGCTCGCGGTGGGTATCGTTATTTTCTCACCTTCACAGATGATTTGAGCGGTATATCTACTTAATGAAGCATAAATCTGAAACATTTGAAAAGTTCAAAGAATTTCAGAGTAAAGTGGAAAATCATCGTAACAAGAAAATAAAGTTTCTATGATCTGATCGTGGAGGAGAATATTGACTTATGAGTTTGGTCTACATTTGAAATAATGCGGAATAGTTTCGCAACTCACGCCACCCGGAACACCATAGCGTAATGGTGTATCTGAACGTCGTAATCGTACTTTACTATATATGGTGCGATCTATGATGTCTCTTACTGATTTATCGCTATCGTTTTGGGGTTATGCCTTAGAGACGGTTGCATTCATGTTAAATAGGGCATCATCGAAATCCGTTGAGACGACGCCTTATGAACTATGGTTTGGCAAAAAACCAAAGTTGTCGTTTCTTAAAGTTTGGGGCTGCGATGCTTATGTGAAAAAATTTAAATTTCAACCTGATAAGCTCGAACCCAAATCGGAGAAATGTTTCTTCAAAGGATACCCGAAGGAAACTGTTGGGTACACCTTCTATCATAGATCCGAAGGCAAGACATTTGTTTCTAGGAATGGATCTTTTCTAGAGATGGAGTTTCTCTCGAAAGAAGTGAGTGGAAGGAAAGTAGAACATGATGAGGTAACTGTACCTGCTCCCTTATTGAAAAGCAGTTCATCACAGAAACCAGTTCCTATGACGCCTACACCAATTAGTGAGAAAGCTAATGATATTAATCATGAAACTTTAGATCAAGTTACTACCGAACCTTGTAGGTAAACCAGAGTAAGATCTGCTCCAGAGTGGTACGGTAATCCTATTCTGGAGGTCATGTTACTTGACCAAGGTGAACCTACGAACTATGAAGAAGCGGTGGTGAGCCCAGATTCCGCAAAATGGCTTGAAGCCATGAAATCTGAGATGGGATCCATGTATGAGAACTAAGTGTGGACTTTTGTTGACTTGCCCAATGATCGGCAAGCCATAGAAAATAAATGGATCTTCAAGAAGAAGAGTGACGCTGACGGTAATGTTACTGTCTACAAAGCTCGACTTGTTGCGAAAGGTTTTTGACAAGTTCAAGGGGTTGACTACGATGAGACTTTCTCACCCGTAGCGATGCTTAAGTCTGTCCGAATCATGTTAGCAATTGCTGCATTTTATGATTATGAAATTTGGCAAATGAATGTCAAAACTGCATTCCTGAATGTATTTCTGGAAGAAGAGTTGTATATGATGCAACCAGAAGGTTTTGTCGATCCAAAGGAAGCTAACAAAATGTGCAAACTCCAGCGATCCATTTATGGACTGGTGCAAGCCTCTCGGAGTTGGAATAAACGTTTTGATAGTGTGATCAAAGCATATGGTTTTATACAAACTTTTGGAGAAGCCTGTATTTACAAGAAAGTGAGTGGAGCTCTGTAGCATTTCTAACATTATATGTGGATGACATATTGTTGATTGGAAATAATATAGAATTTCTGGATAGCATAAAAGGATACTTGAATAAGAGTTTTTCAGTGAAAGACCTCAGTGAAGCTGCTTACATATTGGGCATCAAGATCTATAGAGACAGATCAAGACGCTTAATTGGACTTTCATAAAAGCACATACCTTGACAAAGTTTTGAAAAAGTTCAAAACGGATCAAGCAAAGAAAGGGTTCTTGCCTGTGTGACAAGGTATGAAGTTGAGTCAGACTCAATGCCCGACCACTGCAGAAGATAGAGAGAAAATGAAAAGTTTTCCCTATGCTTCAGCTCTATCATGTATGCAATGCTGTGTACCAGACCTGATGTGTGCCTTGCTATTAGTTTAGCAGGGAGGTACCAAAGTAATCCAGGAGTGGATCACTGGACATCGGCCAAGAACATCCTGAAGTACCTAAAGAGGACTAAGGATATGTTTCTCGTTTATGGAGGTGACAAAGAGCTCGTCGTAAATGGTTACGTCGGTGCAAGCTTTGACACTGATCCGGACAATTCTAAATCGCAAACCGGATACATGTTTATATTGAACGGTGGAGCTGTCAGTTGGTGCAGTTCTAAACAAAGCGTCGTGGCCGGATCTACGTGTGAAGCGGAGTACATAGCTGCTTCGGAAGCAGCAAATGAAGGAGTCTGGATGAAGGAGTTCATATCCGATCTAGGTGTCATACCTAGTGCATCGGGTCCAATGAAAATCTTTTGTGACAATACTGGTGCAATTGCCTTGGCAAAGGAATCCGGATTTCACAAGAGAACCAAGCACATCAAGAAACGCTTCAATTCCATCCGGGATCAAGTCTAGGTGGGAGACATAGAGATTTGCAAGATACATACGGATTTGAATGTTGTAGACCCGTTGACTAAGCCTTTTCCACGAGCAAAACATGATCAGCACCAAGACTCCATGGGTGTTAGAATCATTACTCTGTAATCTAGATTATTGACTCTAGGGCAAGTGGGAGACTGAAGGAAATATGCCCTAGAGGCAATAATAAAGTTATTATTTATTTCCTCATATCATGATAAATGTTTATTATTCATGCTAGAATTGTATTAACCGGAAACATAATACATGTGTGAATACATAGACAAACATAGTGTCACTAGTATGCCTCTATTTGACTAGCTCGTTGATCAAAGATGGTTGAGTTTCCTAGCCATAGACATGAGTTGTCATTTGATTAACGGGATCACATCATTAGGAGAATGATGTGATTGACTTGACCCATTCCGTGAGCTTAGCACTTGATCGTTTTAGTTTACTGCTATTGCTTTCTTCATGACTTATACATGTTCCTATGACTATGAGATTATGCAACTCCCGATTACCGGAAGAACACTTTGTGTGCTACCAAACGTCACAACGTAACTGGGTGATTATAAAGATGCTCTACAGGTGTCTCCGATGGTACTTTTTGAGTTGGCATAGATCGATATTAGGATTTGTCACTCCGATTGTCGGAGAGGTATCTCTGGGCCCTCTCGGTAATGCACATCACTATAAGCCTTGCAAGAAATACAAATAATGAGTTAGTTGCGGGATGATGCATTACGGAACGACTAAAGAGACTTGCCGACAACGAGATTGAGCTAGGTATTGAGATACCGACGATCGAATCTCGGGAAAGTAACATACAGATGACAAAGGGAACAACGTATATTGTTATGCGGTTTGATCGATAAAGATCTTCATAGAATATGTAGGAACCAATATGAGCATCCAGGTTCCGCTATTGGTTATTGACCGGAGACGTGTCTCGGTCATGTCTACGTAGTTCTCAAACCCGTAGGGTCCGCACGCTTAAAGTTCTGTGACGATCGGTATTATGAGTTTTTGTGTTTTGATGTACCGAAGGTAGTTCGGAGTCCCGGATATGATCACGGACATGACGGGGAGTCTCGAAATGGTCGAGATGTAAAGATCGATATATTCGACGACTATGTTCGGACACCGGAAGTGTTTCGGAATGTTTCGGGCATATACCAGAGTACCGGGGGGTTACCGGAACCCCCCGGGGAGTATATTGGGCCTAATGGGCCCTAGTGGGAGAAGAGGAGGGGCGGCCAAGGGCAGTTGCGCCCCCCTCCCCCTCTAGTCCGAATTGGACAAGGAGGGGGCGGCGCCCCCCTTTCCTTCTCTTCCTCTCTCCCTTCCTTCCCTTCTCCTACTCCTACTAGGAAAGGAGGAGTAGGACTCCCCCCTTGGCGCGCCCTCCTCCTTGGCAGGCCGCCTCCCCCCCTAGCTCCTTTATATAACGGGCAGGGGGGACCCCATGGACACAACAATTGATCATTGACCTCTTAGCCGTGTGCGGTGCCCCCCTCCACCATAATCCACCTCGGTCATATCGTAGCGGTGCTTAGGCGAAGCCCTGCGTCAGTAGCATCATGATCACCGTCACCACGCCGTCGTGCTGACAAAGCTCTTCCCGGAAACTCTACTGGATCGTGAGCTCACGGGACGTCACCGAGCTGAACATGTGCTGAATGCGGAGGTGCCGTACGTTGGATGCTGAGGATCGATCGATCGTGAGGACGTACGACTATATCAACTGTGTTGTTATAACGCTTCCGCTTACGGTCTACGAGGGTACGTAGACAACATCTCCCCTCTCATTGCTATGCGTCACCATGATCTTGTGTGTACGCAGGATTTTTTTTTTTTGAAATTACTACGTTCCTCAACAAAATTGAGATCAAACATATTTGCATCTTTATAGTGATCCCGGGTTTATTTGTAATATTTTTTGTTTTCTATTATGTTTCTCATAACACCTGCCAACAAATCAAAACCGGTAGAAAATTCCAGGAAATAAATGTGTGTGGAGACTACCTCGCTGACGCCGGCCACTTTACCTATCTCGCCGGTCGGTCTACCCACCTCGCCGACCAGTCTGCACGTCTCACCAGCCAACCACTCTGCCTGTATTGCCGGCCAATCCGTTTGTCCCACCGGTAAGCCACTCTGCCCGCCTCGCCAGCCGCTTCGTCTGTCCAGCTACTCGGCCCCTTCCCTTCATCTCCATCTCTCTCCTTCAAAGCTCACCGACTAGGGATGAAGATGAAATAAAGCACACATTATCCACCCGGGTCCGTTATGTGAGAAGATAGTAAAACCTACAGCCCCAAAAAAAAATTGCGGACAGAAAACCTGAAATAGAAAAATATATATGTGCCCGGATGCGCACATTAAGATGTGTGCGTCTCCGGATGTATGTCAAGAATTTTGTGCCGGGGCAAGCGGCAGCGAGGCCCGGGGACACCGGCAAGGCCTTGGCCAGGAATGAGTTGTAGCCGACGAAGATGATATGATGGTTCGGGGTGGTGGGGGTTGCAGGGCTTGTCGGAAAATTCTGGTGCTTCACCGGTTTAGGGCATCTCCAGCCGTTGGCCTTCTCAGGAGGCATATTTTTCGCCTCCTGAAAGGCTGCCGGCGAAATTTTGGCCTGGGAGGCCAAAATTACCCACTCGTTGTGCCCCCCACTAGCTCGACGGCGAGGCGAGGAAGACGAAACGATGATCCCGCTGCAGTCCTCGCCATCTCGCATGACTCGCTGTGCCCCGTCGCTCGCCCGCCTTGATGAGCACCGGCAGCAGCAGAGCAGCGCGCGCGGCAGCACCAACTCGCGCCAGCAGCTTGCGCTTGGGGATGGACTTGCACGCAAACTCACCGCCGTCCTCCTTAGCCACGCACAGGCAAGCGCGAGAGCGCGCGCACCATGGTCCTGCAGGAGGCGGGCATGGCGATGTCTGGCCGGACGAGCTTGACCGTGCGGCCCGAGCGGAGCAGGGCGGCCACCCAGGCGAGATGGCCAGCCACAGATCGACGCACTCCTGGTGGAAGGCGCAGTTGCAGCTGGGGAGGACGCGCACGGCGCGGCCCAGCTCCATGGCGTCGAGGCAGATGGGGCAGAGCGCCTCCTCCTCCTCGTCGACTGCGGCCTCCGCCAGCCCGTTATTGTCGTCGCCGTCGCCGCTGATCTGGTCGCGGCACCGACCGACCGGGAGGGCGAAGGGGAGGAGAAGTGGGCCTTGAAGGGCGTCGGGAATGGGGCTGGAGCGGCTTCGCGAGCTCTCCGTTTGGCGGGGCGGCGCGGTGACGGCACTGAGCCCGCGCCATTGAGCAGCAGCGCCCCCGGTAGAGACATGTCGTCGTCGAGGCACACGGCGAAGGGGGCCGCGTCGACGGCCGCCTTGGCCGGCTGGAGCGGGGGTGCCGAGGCGAGCCGGCCCGAGGCCGGCGTGCGGAGGCGGGATGGCCGGCCGGCCACCCGGAGCAGGCGCGGGAGAGCTCGACGAGGAGAAATGAGGAGAAGGTGGGGCGCTGCGAGGATCGAGAGGGAAGCAAGGAGGCGTGGGGTAGATGGAAAGAGAGGAGAGAGAGAGGGAAACAGTGGCTGACTGCAGGCCAGTGCATGCCAAAAAGTAGTGCCGACGCCCCCAGCTTGCCCCCTGCGCGTTGGGTTTCTCATGCCAGCGCCGGCCGTAACTTTCCTTAAATCCGGCGAAAAATATGATCTTGGGTGCATGGCTGGGGCGATTTTTTACCACCAGCGCAAAAAAATGGTCCTGGGAGGGCTGTTGGGGAGTCTAGTGGAGATGCCCTTAAAGGGATGGCCACGGCGGTGGGCGGCGGTGAAGGAAAGGCGGGACTAAACAATGAACATGGGAGGCATCTGGGCATTGGTTTTACAATCTTACGGTCGAAAACAAATTGATTGACCGTCTGACCCCAAAATAGTTTTCAGTCGATTGACCTCTGGCCTATCCCAAGCGGATTAGGTTTTTTTTTTAGATGAAACACTGAGATTTCCATAGATCAAACGGGCTGAGTAGAAACGCTGGTATCCTGCCAGTACAGGTTTTTGGTAACAAACTGAAAAGGACGTAATCGCGCTAGTGTTGAGTTGTCCATGGAGCCCCTCTGATCTGATCTCTTCTTGATTACGCATCTTGATCCCCTCTGATCCGATCCCATGGAAACCCCTGTCACCGCTGTGCAGGCGCCGCAGCCTGGCGGCATGTCCGCCCCATAGTTGCCATGTTTCCGGTACGGTGGGAACGAGGAACGAGAACGGGGGATGAGAGTCGGGGGCTGAAAAAAATAAGGTACAGTGGGGGTATACATCTCTAGAACGATTTTTCTAAAGCGGAAACGCGATCCAATCAATTCTGATACGATG
>NC_057809.1:35642134-35684642 GCF_018294505.1 Triticum aestivum
GGAGTACTTATACAAGGAACTGGCTGCATCGTCGATTCATGAAGACTAAAATATATCATCTCCTTTCCAATGGAAAATTTATTAGGAGCCTTGGAGTAATTGGAGAGCATAACAAGAAGTTATTTAAGGGAGTGGAAAAAAAGGGCAGAAATTAAAATGAGAAGTTGGTGATTAATTTGGCTGACCTTTTGCTTACTCGATCGATTCAAGAAACAAGACTGTCGAGTCGCCGAACTTAAATCGATGGCTGCGGAAACGCTGAATCCGCATTAAATCTTACCGAATCGACCCTCGTTCCCGAATCTGATTCCGGGTCGATGAATCCGGATCGAGGAACGGCCCATCGTTCCCCGTTTCCGGCTACTATGGTCCGCCCTGAGGAAATCCCGGCAGTGGTCCGATCTCTCGCCGGACATGCTCCTCGCCGTCTCCGCCCGTCTGCACGACCCCGCCGACTTCGTCCGCTTCCACGCCGTCTGCACGTCCTGGCGGGAACGACTGCACTCCGCAGCCACGCGCCCCAAGTTCGCGCCATGGCTCCTCTGGCCAAGCAACGACGGCCAGGTCATGCACTCCCCCGTGGTCTACTCCGGGCACGTCGAGGTCGAAGTCTCTTCCGAGAGCCACCCCTCCGATTACAACGACGACATCGTCTTGGCTGCCGCGGCTCCATCCGCGGGAGGCGGCGGCAGGAACTGGGTGGCCAGCGCAGATGGCACGGCCGTCTGGCTCTTCGCCGGCGGTCCTGAGCCAAAACTAATCAACCTGGTCACCGGCATCGCCACGCCCCTGCCTCCCTTCCCCGATGATATTGACAGCTATGTGATCAAGCGGATGAGGAATCCCCACGGCGTCGTCTATGGCGATGGCACCGTGTTTCTATACAGCTGTGAGAAGGGTTACGGGGCGATCTTCACGGCGGCCGTCCTACGTCCCGGCGAGGCGGCGTGGGCAGTCATGAAAAAGAGACTGAATAGGTTGGCAACCTTTTGGTGTGCTGCATATCACGACGACAAGGTCCTGGTGTGGCAGAACTTGTTCTGGTGTTGCATTGCATCTGGACTTCCAAGACAACACCGACCATTACACATCGGTCGGCGAGCTCAAGACACCATGTCGTGAAGCCGAGGACAGACGATACAGCGCCTTTTGCAGCTACGCCCTCGAGTCCTGCGGCGAGCTGTTGCAAGCATCCATCCTCGTCGAACGCGAATGGCGTCGTCATCACTACTTGGATGGCCCATCGCCGCCATTATCAGTGACGGTGCACGCGCTGGAAGAAGGAGCGGGCGACGAGAAGCGATGGGCGATGAGGGACGCCTATAGCTTGGGCGACCGCATCTTGTTCCTCGGTTCCAGGGCCAGCTTCGGCGTCGACGCTGCGCAGCTGGGCATCGAGGGCGGGTGCGCCTACTTCGTGTTTATGAGCCGTTTGTATAGGTGTAGCCTCGTCAATGGCGAGGCCAAGTGTGAAGCCGCTGCGCCATGGATGCTGCATGTGGCTCCAGCGAGGCCAAGTGTGAAGCCGCTGCGCCATGGATGCTGCATGTGGCTCCAGCTCCAACCTGCTATTGCTCCGGTCCAGAAAATTCGAGAAAAGCTCAAGGCTCTGTCCGAACAAGAGGATGACAAAAGTTAATTCAGTGAATGGTCGCATGTATTGATGAATTTCAGTGCCATTTGTCTAGTTCATTTTGAGGAAGAGTGTCTAAAAAGCAGTAGTATGAATCTATTGTTCACTTTCAAGTACTCCCTTCATTTTTTTGGTCCGCATATAAGATTTGTCTCAAGTCAAACATAGTAAAGTTTGACTGAGATTATAGGAAAAATATCAACATTCATCACAATATAAAATCGATATCATTAGATGCCCCCGCAAAAAAAAGATACTCCCTCTGTTTACTTTTATAAGACCTTAAAGACATTTCAGACAATGTATAAAACTACCACTTTGAGTTGTCTGAAATGACTTACAAAAATGAACAGAGGGAGTATAATTAGATGCATCACTTGAATTAACTTTCATATTGTATATCTCTAGTATTGTAGATGATAATTTTG
This sequence comes from Triticum aestivum, assembly GCF_018294505.1. Taxonomy (NCBI): domain Eukaryota; kingdom Viridiplantae; phylum Streptophyta; class Magnoliopsida; order Poales; family Poaceae; genus Triticum; species Triticum aestivum. The sequence goes on from NC_057809.1 coordinate 35,644,196, forward strand.
TATATAATTATGGTCAAACTTTATGAAGTTTGACTTAAGACAAATCTTATATGCAAGTACAATAAAAAAGAAACGGAGAGAGTACTTAGTAGTCATTTCAGTTTCTTTACAGGTTAATGCCTCAATGGCCTTATTTAGTATGGCAATGGGCCTCCTATCTGCCCAGCTACGATCAGTTTCTTTACAGGATAGAGTTCTTGGTGACTGAAAAACTACAGACTGCACTGCATGTATGTACATGTTTGACAGATCTCAATAGTTGGTTTTTATAGGTTTAAACAGCGGAATTGCTCCATAGACGACGTAGTGCGGCCGATCTATGCACGATCAATAATCCAGCGGGCCTTACACTGTCGTGGATGAGATCCTCTGGCTGGATTTGATTGTCGTCCGTTGGTCGTCCATATTTATCGTCCGTATAGCACTGCTCTTTAAACAGACGGGACGCACACAAATATACACAATTTGGATGCTAAGACGGTCAACTTTCAATCTTCACTAGCTTCTCTCAAGGCTTCATTTATCCGTATGTGCAGCTTATTAGTGCTTGTATGTCAAAAAATATTTGAATCAAGAGAGGGAAGTGATTTCGTACCGCACAATTAGTTGCCGTACAAAGTTTTAAATTAGTTAAGTCTGATATTTTCCTGAACCTCAGTCGCCCCAAATTGCACTATTATCCTGAAATTGTGCAACATATTTAGTGTTATGATAGTGTGTTATTATTGTTGCCCTCAGGTCTTCTATGAAGTTTGCATATTCTTTTCCAGCAGCCGATCTTCCCATTCAGACAATCCGTCTGCTTCCATCTTTGGCAACAGGTAAATCAGTTTGTTCTTTGCTTACTACTCCCTCCGTTCCAAATTACTCGTCGTAGAGATGGATGTATCTAGAACTAAAATACATCTAAGATACATCCATACATGTAACAAGTAATTCGAAACGGAGGGAGTACGTACTAAAGTACTACTACTAATCACCATATATATTCCCAGTACGGACTATAAATGTTTGCATACAAATTCGCTGTTCAATCAAGCCGTAGATACATATGGAAAATATGATGAACACTGCCATAAGCACACATATGTTCGTGCAGTATATCTAGTACTCTCATGGGTACACTGATATGTCTGACGGCCATATCATATATAGTAACACAACCAAGATGCATGGTGAGAACACCTACAAATGAGTCTTCACAAGTCCTGTACAAAGTCTCTCCAGTCCAACTCTCTAGAAGCACACTCCAAGCCTCATGCCGCTGACCTGAAAAGGAGGAGGCGATAAAATTTTGAATTTTCGCTGCTCCAAAATTATTTCCACTCATAGCAACCATACACAGATTGAAAAATGATTAGAACCATATAACCGAGAGACAGTTACATATGTGAAAATCATCCACCCAACTTTGGAGTGAGGTGGGGATTCTCTCTGAATAAATACTTGCTTCTGAGAGACATCTACATAAGCTTTCATATTACTGAACATAAAACTAAGGTTTTCACTCGAACTCCAACAAACTGACAGCAAGCAACTCAAAGAACAAGGAGGTATACAATACAAGAACAGAGAACAGGGGGAATCGAAAGAATAAGGAGGTATACAAGAACAGAGAACAGGGGGAATCGAAAATCTTGTATACATCAAATGGCTTGGGTGCATATATATATGACTAGAAGGAATGTGTGCTGAAAATAGTACAGCTTGAATCAGCTAATTAACATGCTGATCGAACTATGGCAAACAATAAAAGGAGAGAGAAAACATACTCACCAATTATAATACTATAACATAATCAACACAAACGCTGGCCACTAATGGGGGATATGGCATCCGATGTTGCAGTTGTAAAATTTGATTCTCCGCCGAAGACTAGGCACTGTCCGTCCACAGATGTTTACTGATAATGCCAAGGGGCAAATCAGCTGTTTGAGTTTCAGTGTATTCAAAGGCATGTTGCTGATATAGCTTATTAGGCATTTCATTACTCAATATTTGTTTAGCTAGGTGCAGTTATAGTAAATTTACCATCACCAGATCAACTTTGGGGAAAATAGCATAATACTGCTAGTAGGCGGTAGACTGTAGTACATGAATTAGCACAAGTGTAGAATTGCCTTTGTTGTACTTCAAACAGTAACAGTCAGTTTGCAAGCAGACATGACAGATGACCTTTTTAAGATCTTCAGACAAGCTGCATATATGGCCCATTAGGCATTTATGTCATGAGGATTTGTTAAGCCAGATGTATTTATACTATAATATAAAAACTAAAGAACTATGAATCTATGAGAAGATGTTAAGAAATGCAGTATGATTCCTTTTGGTCCATAGAAGTTTCAATGGGAAAAGAAATTTCAGTACAAAGGATATTATTTGGTCATTCAGAAATCTGTACCAAGGGAACATGAAGGTACTCATTATACGAGGAGATTTCACTCTGGTAAGGCGGTAACCAGATCACACTCACTCAGATCCTAATTTTCAGTCAAACCGGTCACAACCTTACCATCTACCAGCACCCAATTACAAGAACCACCAATGAAGAAAAGATTATTCAAGTTTTTCACAAAGCACCAAAAGAGCAAGTATGTCATTCTGCTACCACTTAACATGACAGCATTCTCATCCTTGAAAAGGCACAGGCATATGCAAGAAAAGGGGAATAAACTGGCTGCAAGGTAGTTGAATCTGAATGACAAGGACAAAAAGCAAAAGAGATCATCCAGCCCAAGGAAGGAGGAGGGATTAGTCATGTTAATAATGAAGGAGACACATTTTCGTAAAACAGTTCAGATACCTCAACTTGCATGCAGAAGATAAGCTTACCTGCTCAACCAATACATCACAATAGCATATCTAACTGAACAATTGCTTTGTGTATCGTGCCCATCGTGTCATCCACCAATGACTCACAACTTTAGCTCCATCGTGTCCACCACCAATGCCTGTTTTACAAACATAAGAATTCAAACAACCAATGACTTTCCAAAGAAAAAACCAAATAGATACAAGGAGGCATCAACTACATATTAACATAAACTCGTAGCTGTAATATGAAACGATGAAATGAACCCCATTTATTGGGAAAAAAATCACGGTATAAATGAGCTTTTCACTTGCAGCAGGACTCTACTGCAAGTGATAATGGACAATTATTTGTAAATTGCATACCAAGTCCCAGTTATGGATTTCAGATTATTAGCAAGATCAGCAGAGATAACAATATTGAAATACAGTACAGAAATTTAACTAGTTGTTAAGCTTCCAAATGTACCAATTGAGCTACTATTTGACATTGCAGTTGGTTCAAGCTAACTTTAAATTTTTAATATAGTTGTCTTCAACTTCAAAATGCTATGTATCCCATCTTGAAACAAAAACTGCACTGCAGCTATGTGCTAACACTACCATGATACAGCTCTTGCATATTTCAGTAGGCAAGCAAGAGTGAAACTTTGTTCAGTTATATTATAGAAAGAATAAGCCAATCTCGGTGTCCATTGAAACGAAAACATGATATGAGTATGACAACTACTTAAAATCGTTAATTTCACACGGAAGAATGTGAACAACATGTAATCAAAAATTAACTCTGTTTTGCCATATCCAGAGTGTAAATGAATGCTACCTGGAGTATAGGCAATTTCAAATGGATGGTACCAAGAATCGAGACTAGTCTTAGAGAGCTTCTTGAACCGCCATGACTCGAGATGGACCATGAAGACACCAACAACTGTCCAGAAGAACACCACATTGTTTTCCTCGGCATACCCTATCACCTGTGGGGGATCTTTCTTTGGATTTAGTCGAAGTAACTTGTCCAGCTCAATACTTCTCCCTGGCTCCCATATCATAACACCGTCGCGATTGGGATTCAGACTCCATAATTCGGCGGTAAAGCCGAATAAGAAGAGGAAACCCATCCCACCACCCTCTGCTCGCATAACCGCGAATTTGACAGGACTGAGCGGGGTGTAATAATCCCCTGGCAGCAGCCTCAGATCTAGGCTCTTCCTGTTCAAATCAAACTTGAGGATACTTCTCGAACCCGCCATGGTAAGCGACCAGTGAAGGCAATCCCCTGCCAGCACAGCGGGCTGGGACCTGAAAATGAACAAACCCTCGGATGGAAGCGGCGCCGAGATGAAATCGCCCCATGCGCCGGTCTCCGACGAGTAAACGCAGGCGAGCACTGCTCTAGGCTGCTTCCCGTTGCTGCCTACCATGACCACCCGGAAGTGGTCGGCGTCTCCGGCGGCGCGAAGCACCGCCCCGCTGATATCACCCTTGCCCCCCTGGAACTCGAAATCCGGGGGAACGGCCAGGAGGCGCTGGTGGCCGGCGACGGGATCCCACACCAGGACCTCGAACCGGATCTTGTGGAAGAAGAGCCCGAGGCCGTGGCGCCATCCTAGGGCCATGTAGCAGCCGTCGAGCTCCAAGGAGAAGAGTCCGCGGGGGAGGCGGTAGGGGGCGCCCGGAGCAGGCTCGAAGGTGATGCTGTAGCCATCGTCGCCGTCGTCGTTGTCGTCGTCGCCGCTGTCGTCGTCGTCGCCGTCGTCGTCGCTGTCGCTGTCGCCGCCGTGGTCGATGAAGAAACCGAGGAAGGGAGGGCCGCGGCGGTGGCGGATGCGGGAGCAGCGTCGGAATTGGGGGTCGGAGAGGAAGAGGAGGCGGCGCAAGCAACTGCATGCCACGGAGTCGCGCGGGAGGACGGGGGGGCTGCATACGAGGGGATCTTTGCCTTTCTGCTCTGGCGCCGGCGGCGATCTGGGGAGGAGGCGGCGGAGGAGGCTGGCCGCCGTCATCTCGCCCTCCGGCCGGCTGTGCTCAGTTGGTGCGGGCTGTGAGTGTGACCAAAGCGCGTGTGCTCCGACGATAACCGTGTGAATGGGGATTTAGCCAAGTGATTCTTGACAAGTCTGGGCGCAAGTGCATAGGCTAATAGACAATTGTTGCATGATCAGATAATTACATGCTGTGTAGATCCATGGGAGAAATTTTGGAGGTCCAACTAAAATTACCAACTGTGTTTACAAATTCTCGAGGTCCAAATCAAATTCTTGCGAGCTAAAATGAATGTTAACGAGAAGATTATAAGGTTTGTACCCATTACAAAAGGGGAAGAGAAGGAGTGGTACCAAGTGAAGTATGAAAAACTTCCTATTTTTGGTGGCAACTGAAGGTGTACAAGATTCTGATGGAAATTTAGGTGGATTCACGGAAAGAGGTAGAGGTGCAGGAATTGAAGATACATGCCGCGGGCAAGGGCTTATGGGTGTTGACGTAATTCCTACTAGTAGCTGGCGGTTTAATGGGCTGTTGCGGAATAATAATAATGATGCTTTGAACAATGCACATAATCTAGATACTAGAAATGATGGTAATGGGAGACAAGATGTTGGAATGCACAATGAAATATTTTGGGAAAGAGAGCTGCTGAGAATTCTAGTTGAAACGAGAATGGTAACCCAGCAATACAAGTCACCCTTCCGACTACTCAAGGCACCACTGTTCATGTTGATAAAAACACTATTGTGGCAGCTATGGTGGATCAGTTTGAGGAGGGACAGAAGAAGGGGACATACCTCAGAGGAACCCCTCTAGAAAAGCACAAACAAACAAAAATTTAAGGGAACTGTTGAAGTGATAGTAGATAGTACCAGTGCAAGTTCAATCTATGAATCGGAAGGCTCCCTCAAGGGGTACGGCCGAGAGCAATGAAAACCATGAGATAGAATTGTCATGGTACTCCACCATGGCAATTTGAGAGCTTCTAGACCTCAAGGGGCGAGTGAGTGCAGATGTGACTTTCCTCTCGATATCTCGCTTGAATAAGGATAAATCTAATTTCTTAGGAAAAAAGTTAGGTTTTGATGATTTGTACATCCAAGAAAGTGACGGTAGGGCGGGGTGCTTGTTGTGTTTTTCAACCATATTAATAAAGTGGAGTTAAACTATCTGTCATCCAATTTCATTGATGTTGTTTTCATGATTGGTGTTGAGGTTGATTGGAGGTTGATAGGGTTCTATGGGTACTCTTCTTGGGATCAATGACATTTGTCTTGGAATTGTTTGCGTGACCTTCATAATAAAGCATCATATCCATGGGGTGGACGTCATCTCGTCTCGCCCTCCCCACTCCTGACTGATGTGCAGATGGGGATGTGAAGTCGAGTGCGCCCGTCACTCGACTAATAAACCAAGCTGGCTAAACCAGCCGGTTTTCTTCTTCAAGGCAAAGCCCACCGTATTCTTCTTTTCTTTCTTCTCACAGTGCCAATTTTTCTTCATATTGCAAGTCCCATTCAAGGTGATAATAAGATCGAACGGAAAAAAGTATTCAATCAAGTGTATTGCCAAGCAATGAAATGTTCCATGACATAGGAATTTTGAAGTATCTTGTTGGCTTCCACTTCCAAGAAATTGAAGGAAATATGCCCTATAGGCAATAATAAAGTTATTATTTATTTCCTTATTTTCATGATAAATGTTTATTATTCATGCTAGAATTGTATTAACCGGAAACATGATACATGTGTGAATACATAGACAAACAGAGTGTCACTAGTATGCCTCTACTTGACTAGCTCGTTGACCAAAGATGGTTATGTTTCCTAGCCATAGACAAAGAGTTGTCATTTGATTAACGGGATCACATCATTAGGAGAATGATGTGATTGACTTGACCCATTCCGTTAGCTTAGCACTTGATCGTTTAGTATGTTGCTATTGCTTTCTTCATGACTTATACATGTTCCTATGACTATGAGATTATGCAACTCCCGTTTACCAGAGGAACACTTTGTGTGCTACCAAACGACACAACGTAACTGGGTGATTATAAAGGTGCTCTACAGGTGTCTCCGAAGGTACTTGTTGGGGTTGGCGTATTTCGAGATTAGGATTTGTCACTCCGATTGCGGGAGAGGTATCTTTGGGCCCACTCGGTAATGCACATCACTATAAGCCTTGCAAGCATTGCAACTAATGAGTTAGTTGCGGGATGATGTATTATGGAACGAGTAAAGAGACTTGCCGGTAACGAGATTGAACTAGGTATTGAGATACCGACGATCGAATCTCGGGCAAGTAACATACGGATGACAAAGGAAACAACGTATGTTGTTATGCGGTTTGACCGATAAAGATCTTCGTAGAATATGTGGGAGCCAATATGAGCATCCAGGTTCCGCTATTGGTTATTGACCGGAGACGTGTCTCGATCATGTCTACATTGTTCTCGAACCCGTAGGGTCCGCACGCTTAAGGTTTCGATGACAGTTATATTATGATTTTATGAGTTTTGATGTACCAAAGGAGTTCGGAGTCTTGGATGAGATCGGGGACATGACGAGGAGTCTCGAAATGGTCGAGACGTAAAGATCGATATATTGGACGACTATATTCGGACATCGAAAAGGTTTCGAGTGATTCGGGTATTTTTTGGAGTACCGGAGAGTTACGGGAATTCGCCGGGGAGTATATGGGCCTTATTGGGCCATACGGGAATAGAGGAGAGAGGCCAAAAGGAAGGAGGCGCCCCCCCCCCCTCTGGTCCGAATTGGACAAGGGGTGCGGGCCCCTTTTCCTTGTTCCTCTCCCCCTCTTTCCTTCTTTCCTACTCCAACAAGGGAAGGAGGAGTCCTACTCCTGGTGGGAGTAGGACTCCCCCCTTGGCGCGCCCTCCTCCTAGGCCGGCCGCCTTCCCCCTTGCTCCTTTATATACGGGGGCAGGGGGGCACCCCGAAGACACAACAATTGATTCTTGAGATCTCTTAGCCGTGTGCGGTGTCCCCCTCCACCATAATCCTCGATAATATTGTAGCGGTGCTTCGGCGAAGCCCGGCGACGATAGAACATCAAGACTGTCACCACGCCGTCGTGCTGACGGAACTCTTCCCTGACACTTTGCTGGATCGGAGTCCGGGGATCGTCATCAAGCTGAACGTGTGCTAGAACTCGGAGGTGCCGTAGTTTCAGTGCTTGATCGGTCGGGCCGTGAAGACGTACGACTACATCAACCGGATTGTTATAACGCTTCCGCTGTCGGTCTACGAGGGTACGTGGACAACACTCTTCCCTCTTGTTGCTATGCATCACCATGATCTTGCGTGTGCGTAGGTAAATTTTTGAAATTACTACGTTCCCCAACAGTGGCATCCGAGCCAGGTTTTATATGTTGATGTTATATGCATGAGTAGAACACAAGTGAGTTGTGGACGATATAAGTCGTACTGCTTACCAGCATGTCATACTTTGGTTCGGCAGTATTGTTGGATGAAGCGGCTCGGACCGACATTACGCGTACGCTTACGCGAGACTGGTTCTACCGACGTGCTTTGCACACAGGTGGCTGGCGGGTGTCAGTTTCTCCAATTTTAGTTGAACCGAGTGTGGCTACGCCCGGTCCTTGCGAAGGTTAAAACGGCACCAACTTGACAAACTATCGTTGTGGTTTTTGATGCGTAGGTAAGAACAGTTCTTGCTAAGCCCGTAGCAGCCACGTAAAACTTGCAACAACAAAGTAGAGGACGTCTAACTTGTTTTTGCAGAGTATGTTGTGATGTGATATGGTCAAGACGTGATGAGATATAAGTTGTTGTCTGAGATGATTATGTTTTGTTGAAGTTATCAGCAATTGGCAAAAGCCCTATGGTTGTCTCTCTATTGCATAAGATGCAAGCGCCAAATAATTGCTTTACTTTATCGCTATGCGATAGCAATAGTTGTAAGAGCAATAGTTGGCAAGACGACCATGTGACCACACATTGATATAGATCAAGATGATGGAGATCATGGTGTCATGCCGGTGGTGATGGAAATCATGACGATGCTTTGGAGATGGAGATCAAAGGCATAAGATGATGATGGCCAATATCATGTCACATATTTTGATTGCATGTGATGTTTATCTTTTATACATCTTATATTGCTTAGTTCGGCGGTAGCTTTATAAGATGATCTCTCACTAGATTATCAAGGTATAAGTGTTCTCCCTGAGTATGCACCGTTGCGAAAGTTCTTCGTGCTAAGACACCACGTGATGATCGGGTGTGATAAGCTCTACATTCAAATACAACGAGTGCAAAACAGTTGCACACGCGGAATACTCAGGTTAAACTTGACGAGCCTAGCATATAACAGATATGGCCTCGGAACACGAAGACCGAAAGGTCGAGCGTGAATCATATAGTAGATATGATCAACATAGTGATGTTCACCATTGAAACTACTCCATCTCACGTGATGATCGGACATGGTTTAGTTGATATGGATCACGTGATCACTTAGAAGATTAGAGGGATGTCTATCTAAGTGGAAGTTCTTAAGTAATATGATTAATTGAACTTTAATTTATCATGAACTTAGTCCTGATAGTATTAGCATATCTATGTTGTAGATCAATAGCTCGCGTTGTTGCTCCCCGTTTATATTTTGATATGTTCTAGAGAAAAATAAGTTGAAAGATGTTAGTAGCAATGATGCGGATTGGATCCGTGATCTGAGATTTATCCTCATTGCTGCACAGAAGAATTATGTTCTTGATGCACCGCTAGGTGACAAACCTATTGCAGGAGCAGATGCAGACGTTATGAACGTTTGGCTAGCTCAATATGATGACTACTTGATAGTTTAGTGCACCATGCTTAACGGCTTAGAATCGGGACTTCAAAGATGTTTTGAACATCATGGACTATATGAGATATTTCAAGAGTTGAAGTTAATATTTCAAGCAAATACCCGAGTTGAGAGATATGAAGTCTCCAACAAGTTCTATAGCTAAAAGATGGAGGAGAATAGCTCAAGCAGTGAGCATGTGCTCAGATTGTCTTGGTACTACAATCGCTTGAATCAAGTGGGAGTTAATCTTCCAGATAAAATAGTGATTGACGGAATTCTCTAGTCACCATCACCAAGTTAGTAGAACTTCGTGATAAACTATAATATGCAAGGGATAACGGAAACGATTCCCAAGCTCTTCGTGATGCTAAAATAGACGAAGGTAGAAATCAAGAAAAACATCAAGTGTTAATGATTGACAAGACCACTAGTTTCATGAAAAAGGCAAAGAGAAGGAGGGGAACTTCAAGAAGAACGGCAAGCAAGTTGCTGCTCAAGTAAAGAAGCCCAAGTCTGGACCTAAGCCTGAGACTGAGTGCTTCTACTGCAAAGGGACTGGTCACTGGAAGCGGAACTGCCCCAAGTATTTGGCGGATAAGAAGGATGGCAAAGTGAACAAAGGTATATTGGATATACATGTTATTGATGTGTACTTTACTAGTGTTTATAGAAACCCCTCGGCATTTGATACTGGTTCAGTTGCTAAGAGTAGTAACTCGAAACGGGAGTTGCAGAATAAACATAAACTAGTAAAAGTCGAGGTGACGATGTGTGTTGGAAGTAGTTCCAAGATTGATATGATCATCATCGCACACTCCCTATACTTTAGGGATTGGTGTTGAACCTAAATAAGTGTTATTTGGTATTTGCGTTGAGCATGAATATGATTTGATCATGTTTATTGCAATACGGTTATTCATTAAAGTCAGAGAATAATTGTTGTTCTGTTTACATGAATAACACCTTCGATGGTCATACACCCAATGAAAATAGTTCGTTCGATCTCGATCGTAGTGATACACATATTCATAATATTGAAGCCAAAAGATGCAAAATTAATAATGATAGTGCAACTTATTTGTGGCACTGCCGTTTAAGTCATATCGGTGTAAAGCGCATGAAGAAACTCCATGCTGATGGGATTTTGGAATCACTTGATTATGAATCACTTGATGCTTGCGAACCATGCCTCATGGGCAAGATGACTAAGACTCCGTTCTCCGGAACAATGGAGCGAGCAACTGACTTATTGGAAATAATACATACTGATGTATGCGGTCCGATGAGTGTTAAGGCTCACAGCAAGTATCGTTATTTTCTGACCTTCACAGATGATTTGACCAGATATGGGTATATCTACTTAATGAAATAGAAGTCTGAAACATTTGAAAAGTTCATATAATTTCAGAGTGAAATGGAAAATCATTGTAACAAGAAAATAAAGTTTCTACGATCTGATCGTGGAGAAGAGTATTTGAGTTACGAGTTTGGTCTTCAGTTAAAACAATGTGAAATAGTTTCACTACTCACGCCACCTGGAACACCACAGCATAATGGTGTGTTCGAACGTCATAACCGTACTTTATTGGATATAGTGCAATCTATGATGTTTCTTACCGATTTACCACTATCGTTTTTGGGGTTATGCATTAAAAACAGTTGCATTCACGTTAAAAAGGGCACCATCTAAGTCCGTTGAGACGACACAATCTGAACTATGGTTTGGCAAGAAACCAAAGTTGTCGTTTTTTAAAGTTTGGGGTTGTGATGCTTATATGAAAAAGTTTCATCCTGATAAGCTCAAACCCAAATCGGAGAAATATGTCTTCATAGGATACCCAAAGGAGACTGTTGGGTACACCTTCTATCACAGATCCGAAGGCAAGACATTCGTTGCTAAGAATGGATCCTTTATAGAGAAGGGGTTTCTCTTGAAAGAAGTGAGTGGGAAGAAAGTAGAACTTGATGAGGTAACTGTACATGCTCCCTTATTGGAAAGTAGTACATCACAAAAACCGGTTTCTGCGACACCTACACCAATTAATGAGGAAGCTAATGATGATGATCATGAAACTTCAGATCAAGTTACTACTGAACCTCGTAGATCAACCAGAGTGAGATCCGCACCAGAGTGGTACGGTAATCCTGTTCTGGAGGTCATGTTACTTGACCATGACGAATCTATGAACTATGAGGAAGCGATGATGAGCCCAGATTCCGCAAAATGGCTTGAGGCCATGAAATCTGAGATAAGATCCATGTATGAGAACAAAGTATGGACTTTGGTTGACTTTCCCGATGATCGGGAAGCCATAGAAAATAAATGGATCTTCAAGAGGAAGACGGACGCTGATAGTAGTGTTACTATCTACAAAGCTAGACTTGTCGAAAAAGGTTTTTGACAAAGTTCAAGGTGTTGACTACGATGAGATTTTCTCACTCGTATCGATGCTTAAAGTCTGTCCGATTCATGTTAGCAATTGCCGCATTTTAAGAAATCTGGCAAATGGATAACAAAACTGCATTCCTTAATGGATTTATTAAAGAAGAGTTGTATATGATGCAACCAGAAGGTTTTGTCAATCCTAAAGGTGCTAACAAAATATGCAAGCTCCAGCGATCCATCTATGGACTGGTGCAAGCAACTCAGAGTTGGAATATACGCTTTTGATAAGTTGATCAAAGCATATAGTTTTATACAGACTTACGGTGATGCCTGTATTTATAAGAAAGTGAGTGGGAGCACTACAGCATTTCTGATAAGTATATGTGAATGACATATTGTTGATTGGAAATAATGTAAAATTATTCTGCAAAGCATAAAGGAGTGTTTTGAAAGGAGTTTTTCAAAGAAAAACCTCGGTGAAGCTGCTTACATATTGAGCATCAAGATCTATAGAGATAGATCAAGACGCTTGATAAGTTTTTTCAATGAGTACATACCTTGACAAGATTTTGAAGTAGTTCAAAATGGAACAGTCAAAGAAAGAGTTCTTGTCTGTGTAACAAGGTATGAAATTGAGTAAGACTCAAAACCCGACCACGGCAGAAGATAGAAAGAGAATGAAAGTCATTCCCTATGCCTTGGCCATAGGTTCTATGAAGTATGCCATGCTGTGTACCAGATCTATTATATACCCTACACTGATTTTGGCAAGGGAGTACAATAGTGATCTAGGAGTAGATCACTGGACAATGGTCAAAATTATCCTTAATGGAATAAGGATATGTTTCTCGATTATGGACATGAAAAAAAAAGTTCATCGTAAAGGGTTACGTCGATGCAAGTTTTGACACTAATCTAGATGACTCTAAGTCTCAATCTAGATACATATTGAAAGTGGGAGCAATTAGCTAGAGTAGCTCCGTGCAGAGCATTATAGACATAGAAAATTGCAAAATACTTACGGATTTGAATGTGACAGACCTGTTGAATTAAATTATCTCACAAGCAAAACATGATCACACCTTAGTACTTTTTGGGTGTTAATCACATAGCGATGTGAACTAGATTACTGACTCTAATAAACCCTTTGGATGTTGGTTACATGTCGATGTAAATTATGGGTGTTAACCACATAAAGATGTGAACTATTGATGTTAAATTACATAGCGATGTGAACTAGATTATTGACTCTAGTGCTAGTGGGAGACTGAAGGAAATATGCCCTAGAGGCAATAATAAAGTTATTATTTATTTCCTTATTTTCATGATAAATGTTTATTATTCATGCTAGAATTGTATTAACCGGAAACATGATACATGTGTGAATACATAGACAAACAGGGTGTCACTAGTATGCCTCTACTTGACTAGCTCGTTGACCAAAGATGGTTATGTTTCCTAGCCATAGACAAAGAGTTGTCATTTGATTAACGGGATCACATCATTAGGAGAATGATGTGATTGACTTGACCCATTTCGTTAGCTTAGCACTTGATCGTTTAGTATGTTGCTATTGCTTTCTTCATGACTTATACATGTTTCTATGACTATGAGACTATGCAACTCCCGTTTACCGGAGGAACACTTTGTGTGCTACCAAACGTCACAACGTAACTGGGTGATTATAAAGGTGCTCTACAGGTGTCTCTGAAGGTACTTGTTGGGTTGGCGTATTTCGAGATTAGGATTTGTCACTCTGATTGTCGGAGAGGTATCTCTGGGCCCACTCGGTAATGCACATCACTATAAGCCTTGCAAGCATTGCAACTAATGAGTTAGTTGCGGGATGATGTATTATGGAACGAGTAAAGAGACTTGCCGGTAACGAGATTGAACTAGGTATTGAGATACCGACGATCGAATCTCGGGCAAGTAACATACCGATGACAAAGGGAACAACGTATGTTGTTATGCGGTTTGACCGATAAAGATCTTCGTAGAATATGTGGGAGCCAATATGAGCATCCAGGTTCCGCTATTGGTTATTGACCGGAGACGTGTCTCGGTCATGTCTACATTATTCTCGAACCCGTAGGGTCCGCACGCTTAAGGTTTCGATGACAGTTATATTATGAGTTTATGAGTTTTGATGTACCAAAGGAGTTCGGAGTCTCGGATGAGATCGGGGACATGACGAGGAGTCTCGAAATGGTCGAGACGTAAAGATCGTTATATTGGATGACTATATTCGGACATCGGAAAGGTTCCGAGTGATTCGGGTATTTTTTGAAGTACCGGAGAGTTACGGGAATTCACCGGGGAATATATGGGCCTTATTGGGCCATACGGGAATAGAGGAGAGAGGCCAAAAGGAAGGAGGCACGCGCCCCCCCTCTGGTCCGAATTGGACAAGGGGTGCGGCCCCCTTTTCCTTGTTCCTTTCCCCCTCTTTCCTTCTCTCCTACTCCAACAAGGGAAGGAGGAGTCCTACTCCCGGTGGGAGTAGGACTCCCCCCTTGGCGCGCCCTCCTCCTAGGCCGGCCGCCTCCCCCATTGCTCCTTTATATACGGGGGCAGGGGGGCACCCCAAAGACACAACAATTGATCCTTGAGATCTCTTAGCCGTGTGCGGTGCCCCCCTCCACCATAATCCTCGATAATATTGTAGCGGTGCTTAGGCGAAGCCCTGCGACGGTAGAACATCAAGATCGTCACCACGCCGTCGTGCTGACGGAACTCTTCCCCGACACTTTGCTGGATCGGAGTCCGGGGATCGTCATCAAGCTGAACGTGTGCTAGAACTCGGAGGTGTCGTAGTTTCGGTGCTTGATCGGTCGGGCCGTGAAGACGTACGACTACATCAACCGCGTTGTTATAACGCTTCCGCTGTTGGTCTACGAGGGTACGTGGACAACACTCTTCCCTCTTATTGTTATGCATCACCATGATCTTGCGTGTGCGTAGGAAATTTTTGAAATTACTACGTTCCCCTACAGAAATTACCTGTTATCTCTGACGAATAATACCTCATCTCATTCTCCAGCGTGTGGGTCAAAGAGCTCCTGCACAATAGTTTTAAAATAATTGTTCCCCTTCTTGTGATCACCTTTCTAGATGTGTTTACTAAATCCATAGTAGTTTTATAACATATTAATTTTCTCACCATTTTCAACTCTTTAGATACAATTGTGCCTGATGGCGAATGCCACCTCCTTGATGGCCTCGTCATGCTGCTAAAGATGCTCAGCTCCTTGTCCCTCAAGGTGTCCCTCTTCCTCTCAGAAGTAGGAATATGATAAGAGGCTTGTGAGGGTTATCAAAGGATGATGGTCTCCAACTCATGTGTGTTTGGATACTCTACGATGGGTGTATTGAGAGGATCGCTGGATCCCATCGCATGCTTGCCCGTAGTCAGACCCTAGGAGAAGATGGCTGCACCGAGAGTATTTCTGGATGGGCTTGTTGAGGTACTCAACATCCTTGGGGTGATCCTAAGAATGAAATGCAATGTTTTTTTGTGATTGGCATGTTGGATAAGTGAAACGAAGTTACAGGTTAGCTAACCGTGATGTGGCCTTCGTAGTGCTCGACCTCCAATAGAATGGTGAAGGTGTTTTGGTCACATTGTGCACCGCCAAGCTCTCTACGCTTTGACACCTGGATCCATCTCGCTCTCCACTTCCAAAAGATGGTTGTACACCTGTGTTGATGTAACTCTGTGTCACATAACTCGAAGACCATCTTGGCAGCAATATTCAGATGCACCTCCTTAAAGCCCTTATCAGTCCTCGCTTCTCCCACGATGATATTAAACATCTTGTACATGACAAAGATGGACATGAAAGGATCTCATTTCATCGCATTCCCTTTCATTGACCCCCTCAACGATGCCTTCGCAGCCTTAATGTCCACCTTAGTATCAGCCACAAGCATCGCCACCACTAAAGAACACAAGTGAGGCCTCTAAAACACCTTTGCATCCTGAGTCAACGATGGCTGTTCTCAACATAGGAGGCAAAGGTTTGTTTGATGTCCGACAAAGTAAGGGCTTGAATATACTCTTCCTTGGTCATTGCCTATAACGGTTAGTACTAGAACTAGCCGAACAAGAATAATGCATCTACCATGCTAGCATGGATTGGTCATTAAGATGAACACACTGCTAAATCTACCATACTAACATGAACTGATCATGAAGCTCAACACACTACCAAATCTGCCACACTAGCATGGATTGATCATGAAGCTCAACACACTGTCAAATCTACCATACTAGCATGAAAACCGATATGAAAAGCATGTAATCTAGCACATAAACATCAATCCAACACAACACCATGAAATCATCACTGTCGACAAGCAAAACCTATCATAAACCAAAACGACACCGCTGCCAACTGATCTACCACGTCCTCACACAACATTCATGAAGAAATCCTTGCATAACCTACCCTACTACTTGTAGATCTACTCTACTTTAGCACACACTCATAGATCTAGGCTACAACAAGTAGGGTCTGATGTTACTTACCGCCATCGGAGGAGCAGGGAGGAGGCATACTCCCACCAATTTCTCGGGGACGCACACGATTTCGCGCTCTCCCCGATCGCACGAGCTTGATGCCGTGTTCCCCTCCATGTACACGGAGAGCTTGGCTCCTTGGAAACTGCCGATTCAGGGGTTTTCCCATGGCTGGTTGAGCGGTGCTTTGAGGTTCATGCGGGGCCAAGATTTCAATGCAACCTAGCTAACCAAACGGGCGAATTTGGTCTCCCGGAGCATGCATGGTGGGATGCAAGCAACCAACCATGTCCTTGATGTAACTTTTGATTGTATCAGAGATCTTTCTTGTCCGTGTGTGGTTCAGTCTCTCCGATATATGGAATTTATCTAATTAGTGAAAAGGTCGTATGGTGTAGAAAAAGTTGCTCTATCCCAATAGTTTCTTCCAAGGGGGATCAGAACTAGAGAGATGAGCAATGATATATTGGAACGTATGCTCTTCAGGAAGCTGTCCCGCTCTGTAAATGACATCTGGAATCCTTTCACTTTGATCCAATCCAATCTGAAGATGAATTTATCTCAGGACTGCAGCAAGTCTGAAGCCTCCAGATGTTGATGTCTGGTACCAATACAGTTGTTCCATTTTCCTTCTTCTTCTCCTTCGCCGTCGTCCGAGAGCTGGATCCGTCCGTGGATGACACTGCTAAAGATTGCGGTTTCCACAACTTGGGACGATTCAAGCGAAAGAGTATAAATGTTCATCTTCTTCAGATGACTTGGAACAGTTCAAAGATGCACAGCATGTACAATTCTACATTCTACTATTGGAATATATTGGATTATCATACAGGTTCAGACACAAGCAGGGTAACCAGCAGAGACATAAAGAATCACAAATAAACCAATCACGGAAACTAATTAAACGATTGCATTCATCCTTGTATATGTGCCAATCGATCAATCCAGTGGCACCGGAAAGAATGCACAAGTATATGGCTATCGGCTTCATTACTGTATTCATCAGCAGCAGAAGGATGTTCACCTTATACCAGCCAACAGGAGAAGGATGCACAAGTAAGTATATCCTATGCCTACACCCCAACTTCATCGGTGCATCTACTCTAACTCTATACCACTAACTCAGCAACACTCATTCAACGGCAGCAGCCCATCACAACTTTAATCTGGCAAAATCTGTTGACTTCAACTCTGATCAGCAGGATGTTCTTTCTAGGAAGTCTCTTGACTTGAACTCTGATCAGCAGCATGTTCTCCCTAGGAAGCCTGATGACTTCAACTCTGACCAGCAGGCTCTTCTCTCTGGGAAGCCTGATGACTTGAACTCTGATCAGCAGGATCTTCTCTCTTGGAAGCCTGATGACTTGAACTCTCAGCAGAAGGAGCACGTGGGTAGATGATGTTGTAGTGATTTCCCGTGTACAGCAGGGTCACACTCGGACGGGGAAATCCAGGACCAGTGTAGATATCTCGAGCATATCCTTGTTGGAATGATTCCGTTCTGAGGGGGACCTCAAGCGCTGTGGCCAAAGCCACCAACATAACATGGTCCGCGTCCACACGAGCTGGAATGACGTGCTCCAAGCACCACTGTTTGTGCAACAACAAGTCAGGTAAATGAGTGTCGTGTATCCAACAATGGATGCACTTGAAATTCAGCAGGAGGTAATGTAAGGGAAGGGGATACTGATACTGACAACTTCCAGACTGCAATTTCCTTGGTCGACCTCTGGTATATGTGGTACATACTCCTCACTGTGCGAGCATATATGGATAGCTACTAGTAATCTGAGGAAAGCAAAAACTAACCAATAAAATGTGTCAGAAACATGAATTACGATGAACAGAAGGAAATGTAAGTTCAAGGGTGTTTTTCTCACTGTCTTGCGTCCTCTCATACGTGCTGAAGAACTGGAGAAGTTCCTCTTTACGGCAACTAAAAATGGCACATATTATGTCAGTGAGATGGAATGCGTTCATCTACAATACTTTGATGGAATTGCAGAAAACCATAAGAATCAAAAACCTGCTAGTTGATTCCGTGCCCTTCCATCTCATTACTTTCTCAATCAGCTCCTCAAATGCCTGAAAGAATCAGCAACTCGATTATTCATGGTTGATAATCATTACATACTACAGGATACAATAATACATACAGAATATTGATCAATGGCAGGATATAAAAGAACACAGCTAAGACACCTCCCTGAGAAGCTTCAGTCATTACAGATATACTATAGCATAGTAACAGAACAGTGAGGTGGCTGTACAATAATAACCAGCAGGCGTGCATTGTTGCAGTGCTCAAACAAGCATAAAATTATGTTATTTCCCAATTATATTGCTGTTGTTCCTTTGCACGTAAATTTCTCTTAAGGTTGTTGTTAAAATCGGGTTGTTAACTTCATAATAAGCTTCAAATTTGAGTTTGTGCCAACATTGTGTAAAACTGTGACGGCATGCCACTACTGTTAAGCAATTGTGCATCTCCTGCAAATGACAAACAAAGATAGTGAGATGCCAGATGATGCTTGAAGTGTACTTTGTAACCTGAAGAGAATCATCATCCCTTGCAAGCATGTTTATCCAAGAAAGAACAAATATGGAGAAGGTGAGAACTTACTCTGCTGGTCCTGGAAAACTCAGAGTTCCATCCAAGAATTGCATGTTGCACAGACATTCTTTCAACAACATCAAGGAGACGATGTTCCTCATCTGTGTCCTGCCTATCAATAACTTGCTCCTGTTGTACATTCGCATAAACAGAGAAAGTTAAATAACTAAACCTACATCATATGCTAAGAAAAAGAGAGGAGGTCAATTACTAGGTAGGAAAATATGAAGCTCCTGTAGAAACACTCCCCATCTCCAATCACCAGTCTAATTTCCGAATAGGCATCAAGATGGTCCGCCTCGTTAGAAGAAACCATATACCGATTCCTTACTTCATTGATGGGACGTGTCTGCAAGAACCACACAAATACGAGAATTCAAATTACAGAGTAGAACATGGAAACAACATATCTAAAAAGGTGATGGAAAGTTTGTTTTTATTGCAATATTCGGTTTTTAAAACCACTGTCATGTATAATCCCATCACTGATATTGATCTGTTGCTGTTCAATAAGAAAACAAGAAGATATCTGTTAATGTCTGATAACTCAACAACAGTACAAGTACGATTCAGCTTCCATCAAACTATCACAACCAAGAGTTAACATACAATTTAGTATCCATAAAAGAGAAAATAATCTTTCTGAACAGTTCATCGTACAGGAACCATGAATCAAAGTATCTTGTGATCTCGGACATTCTTCCTGATATTTCATGCACTTCAAATTTGAACATCACATTAGGCAAAATGGAGACAAACCTGGTGCTCCACATGTCTTGAATATATTTGCTTTCCTTCTCTACGAAAAATCTATTTGACAAGAAATGAAGAGAATGAAATTAATGTATGATAAACTCAACAACAGTACAAGTACGATTCAGCTTCCATCAAACTATCACAACCAATAGTTAACATACAATTTAGTATCCAAAGAGAAAATAATCTTTCTGAACAGTTCATCGTACAGGAACCATGAACCAAAGTATCTTGTGATCTCGGACTTTCATCCTGATATTTCATGCACATCAAATTTGAACGTTCACATTAGGCAAAATGGAGACAAACCTGGTGCTCCTCACGTTCTGAACATATTTGCCTTCCTTCTCTATGAAAAATCTATTTGACAAGAAATGAACAGAATGAAGTTAAAGTCCATACATCCTGGCAGTCTTACAATTATACAGAATCAACAAGAAGCCAAACATTTTCCTTTTCCCAGTAAAAAAAGAAACAAGAATGTAATAGCAAGACCACAAACGTTCAAGTCCAAAGCTCTTTATTTTCGGCAACTATTTAAAAGAAATTATATTCTGAGGCTTCTGAGCGAGTTCCAGGTACCAATCAACCAAATGGTGAAGCTTCTCAACCAGATCCTGAAGTGGTCAGAGATTTTGCATGTAAATAGCAAATGATTTACAGAAATTATATTTCGTTATGTTACAAAGGAAGATCGTACATTCGACTTCAGGCTCTGTTACGAAAATATTGCAGTAATCAGGACATGACCTCCTAATTTCCACACATTTTACAGACAGCAATTCCAACAAGATAGCCATTCGCTTCAAAATATGATGCCAGATTTCGAAAAGATCCACAAACAACAAGGACGTGTGTACTGCTGCCAACATTTGCCCAAGATTCCTCCTCTACTCTAGGATGCCACATGATGCTCAAACCAAGATCTTTCTATGCAGTTGACTTCCCTTGGTTAAACCAAGATCTTTCTATGCAGTTGACTTCCCTTGGTTAAAAGTGGCTGAGGATCCAGATAATGTACGTCAAGGTAAGTAATCCAGTGCAAACATTCAGACTAATTCTCCTATAATACAACTCATTTACACTGAAAACTGATTCATTTTGGCTTAAGGATTTCTTGTTAAAGTATCACAGCAACTACTGCCACGACATGATCCTCGTACCTCCCCACATTTTCCACTTACAGCAAAATATGTAGTCACACTGAATAGAAGAATCAGTTAGCACAAGACTGGACACCTAAATCTTGAACAGTTTCGAATAATCACAACAAGATGCTCGTTCGTTCTAAATTCATACTGCACCGCAAGAAGAACTCCGAGTCATAATCATGAAACTGTCCCCAACATTTGCCCAAGATTCCGCTTGTATATTACTCTAAATCATCCCCAAGATTTCAACAAACATAAGAGATCACAGTTCCACGCCCCGAACAAGAAAATGGTCACAGTTCCACACTCCAAATCACAAGCAAGCAAGCAAGAAGACCAGATTCAGGCTATACCTTTTCCTTTCCCGGGGGCGCGTCCTTGGCGTGCGGCGATTCCACCTGCTCGAGAAGAAACCAAGAAACGCTCAAGAACGCACTCCAGCAACTCCAAGAACTCCAAGAAACAACATCGCGAACGCGCATCACCTGCTCCTCCTCGCCCTCCTCGATGATAACCGACTGCCCCTCTCGTACCACCTGCTGGAACACCCGCGTGTAGTCGAACGGCAGCGTCGCGTCCCTCGGCACCACCATCCTCCTCCCCGCCGAGGAGCTTGACCCCCCGGCTCCGAAGGCGGAGGCGGAGTCGGGGATGCTGCCCGCGGAGCTTGGGGGGACAGGTGGCGGAAAGGGGCCGGCGGCGAGCGCCTTGCCCTTCCGGAGGTCGACCACCGCGGCGGGGCGCGACCCATCGGCGCCGCCTCCGGCCTGCTCGAGGCGGAGGGGAGGTGGCGGCGCAGCAGCGCTCGGGGCGCCATCCCCATCGCCATTGGAGGAGGCGTTGGAGGCCGGTTCTTGGATGCGCTCCTCCTCGACCGGTTCTGCTGCTCCTGAACCTGAACCTGAACCGGGTGGCTCCATCGCGGCGGGAGAAACTTGGAGGGCTCGCGTGGCAATTCCGCTAACTCGCGAGGGCGTGGAGAAGAAAGGTGTGCGGGGTGCGGGATGGAAAAGGGGGAGAAGGGTTGACGGCTATTTATTTGGAAATTCTGATGGCGGTTTGGTCCCTTGGGAGTTCCTGTTTTGCAACCAACTCCAAAAAAAAAGTCCATGTTGAACCAAACATTAGTACAGGTCGCAGGCACACACTTCTCGTTTGCAGATACAGCCCACATGAAAGATAAAAATTACAAGAAAGGCAATCAGAAACACGCGACCAATCCACGGATTGAATGGGTAACACGTGTCATGTCACACAACGTAGGTTGTATCCGGCCAATTCAAGAGAAACGGGGGTAGCCATCGAACAAGGCCTACGTTGATCACAATTTGGTCGGGCAACGCCTTGCGACATGATGTGTCCTTTAAGGGTGGTTGTCACTTGTCCAACCGTCGCAATGACGCAAGAAATTTCATTAAAATCTTCGTTGGGATGAGATTTTACGTCTTAGTAGATGGATTCAAGTGATAGTAGTATGGGAAATAAATTCATCAAAATCAAGAAAATAAATATAGCTTCCATTGTAACTGAATATTTTATGGCAATGAATTTAATGGCAAGTGTATGTCTATCACTTTGAAAATATATACTAACTAAACAAATGATTATTATTAGGGACCATCTAGAACTCATCTGACGTCACACTACTTGTTCGGTTTCCCGGCATATCCTATTTGGCGCTTCAGACGTCTGTTACTGTGCATTTTGTAAATGGACGCCTGTTTAAACATGCAAAAAGATTGAGCGCGGTGTGAATTGAATCCCAACCTCCTGGATGCACCTACACTGCACTAACCAACCAGCCACCTCACCTTATGTGATTGCATACATCATTTTACACCTTTTGTTCTTTTCTCTTTTTTCCTTTTCCCCTTTTTCCTTTTCCCTTTCCCCATTTTTCTTTTTTTCCTTCCTGATTCGATGAACTTTTTCAAATTAGTGAAATTTAAAAATAAAAAACGGTGAACTTTTTTCAAACTCGTGAACTTTTTCTTCAAAGTCAATGAATTTTTTTAGTTTTGATGAACTTTTTTTAAAATTTGATGAATTGTTTTTCAAATTTGATGAACTTTTTCATACAGATGAACCATTCTTTAAAGTTCATGATTTTTTTTAAATCCGTGCACATTTTTAAAAAATCCATCAACTTTTTTGAATTCATGATTTTTTTTGTTTTTTGTGAATTTTTTTGTTTTTCTTACAAGTGCGCTCTAGTAGATAGGACGGCCCACCAGCGTCGGCACATGGGTGCCACGGAACTTCCTTGGTGCCTGAAGCGCCGAATAGGAGCTCCCCGGTTTCCTTGCACGACCTGGTTGTCTTTTTATTTGTTTTGGGCTAGACTTGTCTTATCCTTCTTCCCTGTCAAATACTCAACGACAAAAGGGCCGGCCACAAGCTTATGAGTCTCATGCTTGATCAACAAACACATGATGATTCCCCTAAAAAACATGAAGATTTGCATGTGTGTGTCACCAAAAAAGAGGGAACTTGAAAATACAACTCCTAGATTGCACAATAAGAATAATTTTACTTAATATATTTTATTCATTAAGCCGATACGTTCATAGTTGATTTTCATCCAAGGTCAAGAAAATAAAAAACATTATGGGCTAGGAATTGGCCCAACAACTCTCCTTCCGACCCGAGTTGTGGTGACTTTGTGCCTCATGCAATTGCAGTCGGATTACAACGTATGCAGATGCATATCTAGCAGTGGACATGTAACTGACCTCCGACAATTCCCCTTGTGCCCCCACTTGTAGCCGCTTTGTGCACCGCAACTGCAGTCGGGTTATAACACTGCAATTGCATATCTAGTGGTGAATATGCAAACTGCCTTGAAAACTCTCATCCCGACCACAGTTGCAGTCACTTTGTGCCCATAAAATTGCACTTGGTTTACAATGCTTACACTTACATGTTTAGTGGTGGACATGCAACTGGTCCCGACAACTCCCGGTTGCAGTCGCTTTTGTGTCCCATGCAGTTGCGGTCGGGTTACAACGCTTGCAGTTGCTTGTCTGGTGGTGGAGATGCAACTGGCCCCAACACCCTCCTTACCTGATCTTGCAATCGCTTTGTGCCTGTGCAGTTGCACTCGTTTTGTGCCCATACAATTGCAGTCGGGTTACAACATTTGTAGTTGCACGTCTAGTGGTGGACATGCAACTGGTAACAACACCCCTACCCGGCCCAGTTGTAGTCGCTTTGCGCACCGCACAGTTGCAGTCGGGTTACAACACTTGCAGTTGCATGTTTTGTGATGAACATGCAACTGGCCCTGACACCACTTGCAGTCGCTTTGCGCCTCATGCAGTTGTAGTCGGGTAACACTTGCAGTTGCATGTCTAGTGATTAACATGCAACTGGCCCTGACAACCCCTTACGGACCCAGTTGCAATAACTTTGTGTCTCATGCAATTTTTGTCATATTACAACGTTTGCGATTGCATGTTTAGTAATAGAGATGTAACTGAGATATTTGCATGAGAAAAATATATTTAAAAAAGCACACAGTTGCATTCCTCGTACAAACAATAAAAACAACAAAGGGATTTGGCTGGTCGCCCCACTAACATGCCAATAGAAAAAAGATGGTAGAAAGGTGAAAATAGGACGACTCGGTTCTATTGGTGGCAACACAGAATGTTCACGACAAGATAACAAAACAACTAGAAAGAAGAACACAACCGACGGGCCACAACCACAAGTTTGGCGTTTGGTCCAGGACGAAAAGAGATAACAAGCAACCAGAAAAGAAGAATACGAAAACAGGTTGCGACAGGCTAGTCGCAAAAGTTCTCTCAACATATTCATGGGCTAGAATGCACAAATCATGATGTACTTTAATCTGACAGTTAATGAGGTGAATGGGACCAAGTTATATTTCAGCTAGCCGAGTTTTAGCAAAAGCATTACTATTAACCAATTTCTCTCGACATGCAACCATGTCGTCACAATATGTAATTAACGGTGTACGGGAAAGAGTCCAGTCAAGATAAAACCTTGCATGAAACTCAGTATCAAAGTAAATGAATACCTATTAATTTGGACACTGGAATGAGAATCTTGCATAAGAACTCCCCCGATCTCACTAGCTCTTGCATACGTCTCCACCACAAAACGTTTCTTGAAGTCCAGTAGAGCTAGGATAGGAGCCTTAATCAATGCTTGTTTGAGAGCTTGAAAGGTTGCCTTTGGTATTAGTGTCCAAACAAAAATGATGTTCTTCTTTAGCATATTTGTAAGAGGATGGTTGAGCATACCAAATTACGCACAAATTTGTTGTAATAGTGAGCAAGCCCTAAAAAAACTGCAGCTACTTCACTGTTTTTGGTTGCTCCCCAAGATTGAACTGCCTGAACATGTTTGTCGGTGTCAAAACCGGCAGATCTCGGGTAGGGGGTCCTGAACTATGCGTTTGAGGATCAATGGTAACAAGGGACAATGGGACGTAATGTTTACCCATGTTCGGGACCTCTTAAAGAAGGTAAAACCCTACGTCCTGCTTGATTGTATTCAATGAGTATAAGTGTTACAAGAGTTGATCTACCACAAGATCGTAATGGCTAAACCCTGGCTGTCTAGCCTATGAGGATTCTGATAGCCTCTACGGACTAAACCCTCCGGTATATATACACCAGAGGGGCCTAGGGTTGTACAGATTCGGTTGATGAGGGAAGGAAATAACATATCCGGACACCAATCTTGCCGTCCACGCATGCAGGAGTCCAACCCGGTCACGGGGGAAAGTCTTCTGCTTGTATCTTCACAGCCCATCAGTCCGGCCCATATCAAATAGCCTGGACACCCGAGGACCCCCTAATCCAGGACTCCCTCAATGTTCATCGAGTGTTGCAACTCCTTTGCCACTGATGCAATGTCCCAAGTATTTGATGTCTCTTTGAGCAAAGGAACACTTCGAGCGCTTGCTCATTGTCCCGCATTTAAGGTCAAAACCTATCTTGGCAATTGCACTTGCTTAACAAAGATTCTGGAATAGACGAGAATGCCGTAATAAACACTAGCACACCCAGACGTAGAAGTGGTGTGAGGATAGTGTTCATGGCATTTTGGAAATGTTGTTGGGGCACATGTCTAGAAGGCAGTCGTCACTGCTCACCTCTCAGGGCTTCTGTGACCAGGACTTCTACAATGTCTGCCTTGTCGATGGCTTCAACGTGACGGTTGCGTTCGGTGGCAGCGCCGTGGTGTGTAAGAGGCCGCAGGATCCATAGGGTGGCCTTCGCGTTGTGCCTAGATGGTGTCAAATCAATCCTAACCCTAGGAGCCATTCTTGTGTACATACTGGAAGCTATTCTCTTTCTTCTTAGTTTGAAATAAATTTCAGTTTGCTTACAATCAACTTTCAGTTACCAAGGAAAATACTGGACAAACCATGAACATATTTGGACAAGAATGGTCGAAACAATTTACAACAAAATGTTAATTCATAGCTAATTTAAAGCTTCCAACATAGATGACAGGCAATTACCAACTATCGTGGAAGCAAATTCATGTTGCTCTGAAAAAAATATTGCAGTATAATAAAAACAGAATTCCACTACATGCAATAAATCACAAGTCATTGCTATAGTTAAAAATAATTTGTAATTTACATGATCACTTTTCTAAAACATTGCAGGCAACCAGCAGTTTTGTAGGAAAAAAACGCTACAAGTAGATACAAACAATCCCATGGTGTTAAGGAGATCAATTCTCTCTTTTTTTCGCAAAAGGAGATCAATTCTCACTCCTCTGGCCACACGGCCTCAACATTTGCATTTCCTTTTTCCAGCAGTGTCGCTCTTCCGCTCTTGTTGGCAACATGTAAAGCAACTTGCTCCTTGCTTACTGCTAATCACCATATTAAAAAAAGACAGCCCGATGCATGTAGCTTCTGCTTGCGCAGGGTCTGGTGAAGGGTCCGACCACTTTGGGTCTTTAATATGCAGCCTCATGGTCACAAGGCAGCAGCTTTACCACTGCGCCAAGGCTCCCCTTCTCTGCTAATCACCATATTCCTATAGATATTTGCACACACATTCACAGTTCAACCAAACCTTATATACATATATAAATGCCAAAAAAAACTTACATACATATGGAAAATCTAATGAGCAAGGCCATAAGAACACACATGTTTGTGTCATATTACATCTATCACTTTCATAGGTACACAAATATAGTAACACAACCAAGTTGCATGGCGAGAACACCTACAAATGAGTCTTCACAAGTCCTGTACGAAGTGGTTATAGAAGCACACTCCAAGCCTCATGCCGCTGACCTGAAAAAGGGGCGACGAGTGGTAAGGTGAAAGGGCTGCTGACCACAAAATTTATAACACTACACTGCTCCAAAATCATTTCCGATCATAACAATCATACGCAAATTGACATTTGAATAGAGCCATATAACCAAGGCATAATTACATTTGCGAAAATCATCCACCCAACTTTCAAGTGAGGCGGGGATCCTTTTTGAATAAAGACTACTCCTGAGATACATCTGCATAAGCTTCTTACTACGAAAATAAACTAAGGTTTTCACTCTCCAACTCCAACAAACTGATAGCAAGTAATTCAGAGAACAAGGAGGTAACCAAATACTGTATATGCTACCAGCATATGTTTTCAGCCAAATACACAGAGAACAGGGGAATTAAAATACTTGTATACATCGAATGGCTTGGTGTGTATATGCGAATAGAAGGAAGTGGTCAAAATAGCACAAATTGAATCAGCTAATGATCGTGCTAATCGAACTACAGCAAAAAAAGGAAAGGAAAACACACTCACCAGTTATAATATAACACAATCAACACAAACACAGGCCACTAATGGGGGATATGGCATCCGAAGTTGCAGTTGTAAAGGGGGCACAGCCAATTTTTGATTCTCCATCGAAGACTGGGCACTGTTCATCCACAGATGTTCATAATGGCAAAGGGGCAAAAAGGCTTACTTATCAAATGAGCTGTTCGAGTTTCAGTGCATTCAAAGTCATGCTGCTGATATGTCTTACTAGGCATTTCATTACTCAAGATTTGTTTAGCTAGATGCAGTTATGCCAAATTTACCATTAGCAAACCAATTTTGAGGGAAAATGGCATAGTAATGCTTGTAGGCAGTAGTACATGAATTAGTATTACTGCAGAATTCCCTTTGTTGTACTTCAAACAGTAATAATCAGTTTGCAAGCAGATATGGCAACTAACCTTTTTAAGATCTTCAGTCAAGCTGTGTATATATAATATATTAAAAAACTGTAATAGTGTGTACTTCAAACAGTAATAATCAGTTTGCCCATTAGGCATTTCTTTCATGAAGATTTGTTAATCCAGATGTATTTATAATATATTCAAAAATCTATGGAAAATATGAATCTATGAGAGAAAATGATAAGGAATGCAAACATATACACCCCTTTTGGTCCATCGAATTTTGTTATGACAAAGGAAATTTCAGTACAACGGATATTATTTGCTCCATTCATTTGTACAAAGGGAACATGAATATACTCATTATACCAGGAGATTTCACTCCGGTAACCAGATCACGCTCGCTCAAGTCCTAATTTTCACTCAAACTGATCGCAACTGGACAATCTACCAGCTTGTTTTTATAGAAAAACAGTTCAGATACCTCAACTTGCATGCAGAAGATAAGCTTACCTGCTGAAGCAATACATCACAACAGCATATCTAAGAGAGCAACTGTCTTATGTATTTTCTCCATCGTGTCCACCAAGAATGCCTTACAACTTCAACTTGTTTGTTTCCACCACTAATGCCTGTCATACAAGCATAAGAAGTCAAACGACCAATGACATTCCAAAAAAAAAGTCAAGTAAATACAAGGAGGCATCAACAAGATACTTAGGTAAACACGCAGCTGTAGTTTGAAAATATGAAATTAACTCAATTTATTGATTTTTCATGGTATAAACGAACACTTGCAATGGGGTTCTAGCACAAGTGATAAAATGAACTGTTTGTAAATTTCAAACCAAGTCAAGTATTATGGATTTAAAGATTATAGCAAGCTTACCAGAGATAACAATACTGAAACAAAGAAATGTAACTAGCCTTTAAGCTTCCAAATGTATCATTCAGGCCACGGGCCACCTATTTGACATTTTAGTTTGTTCAAGCTAATCATTTCTATAGCTGTCTTCAGTTTCAAACTGCTGTGCATCTCATCTTGAAAAGAAAAGAGAAACTGTACTGCAGCCATGCGCTAAGACTACCATTATACTTATACAACTGTTGCATATTTCAGTAGGGAAGCAACTATGTAATTCAGCTCGATTATATTCTACAAAGAACTAGCCAATCTCGGTGTTCATCGTTTTAGTGCAATTTTTTTTTCATATTAGATCCATGCATTAGTGCAGAACCGGGCAATAGCACCGGTTTGTAAGGCCCTTTAGTGCCGGTTTGGTAACTGGCACTAAAGTGTGGGCACTAAAGCCCCCCCCCCCCTAGTACCGATTCAGCACGAACCGGTGCTAAAGGGCAACCACATGGCACGAGCCAGCTCCGTGGGCGCGTAGGACATTAGTACCGGTTGGTAACACCAATCAGTACTAAATGTTTGGGAATGTTTTGGTTTTATTTTTTATTTTTACTTTAATTTTGTGTTTTCAATTTAATTTAGTGATTGTTTTACATTATAATGAGTTGTTAAATCATTAGGTGAATGTACCACGGATTAGTTTGACTGGATGCATGTGGATCCTAGCTAAGTGATCAAGTATATGCCATATCCATATACTTGATCACCTAATTAAGTGATCGAGGTAATATGGATATGGCATATACTTGATCACTTACCTAGAATCCATCCAGTTGAAACTAATATGCGGTTTCTTTCATAGATGATATATTAAATCATCATCATCATCATCATATTAATATAAAAACTCTTGCATCATATATATCATCACCAACAACAGTTTTCATAGCTAGCTAAAAATCATCATATAATAATTGTCTCATTACCACTACTTAATCATCATATAGTCATTACCGCTATCTAATCACCACCAACACTAGCTTAAAGAAGAAACATTCACTTGTACCAGAAGCAAAGATATCATCGAGTTCAACATGGTAATGATATTATAAGTGTTCACACCACAAAAGCAAAATCACTCTTTGAGATTAAGTTCAGGACGAAGAACACGGACATGAGAGGACAAGTACTAAGAGCATGAACTAGCTAATTAATCACTCTTGCTGCTCTCTCTCTCAGGTAAAATAGCATAGAACATGTATAGCTTTCCTGATTCATCATATTGGAGCATGCAGATGAACCTGTCTCCTAATCGTGGGTTGTGCTTCTGACTGCTTCCCCCTAGTACTTCTCTGCGGTCGTTCACAATTTTGCTCCAGTATTTTACTATTAAGCATTCCTCGCTATTAGAAATCCTGAATGCACTAAAGTGCATTGTAGGATATCTTGGCCGTAAGCTAACAATATTCATGGTACCTTTAGTCTCGATCCAATCAGGCACAACATTCATCGGGAGTCCCTGTTGAAGAACATCATATAGTAACATACTTAGCAATGAAGTTTAGCTTAAAAAAATAATGTATGCAAAAGATGCACTGAGAAGAAATAGTAGAAATCGTACCATCTTTTCTAAATATATGTGACCGTAGTTCAGTAGGAACACTGTTGGTCGCACGTTTTGAGTACTAACATTTCTAAGTGCAGGAAAAAAAATTTGTCTTGACAGCATCAAGATCCTCAAGCCATGAAACATAATGACTTGTCTCTTCGCAGTTTAGTTCAGCCCCGGGACAGTGGACGGTCCTGTCTACCAAGCGTCGGACATGTTTGCTTGATTGGAAATAAGCAGTCAATGTAAATTGAGATCTATTAATTCAACTGGTTCAAATAATCTCATATCGAAGACATAAATATGGTTGAGAAACTCACATAATGGTAGAATTGGAGGCATCTGCACTGTTGGAAATATGCCCTAGAGGCAATAATAAAAGGATTATTATTATATTTCCTTGTTCATGATAATTGTCTTTTATTCATGCTATAATTGTGTTATCTGGAAATCGTAATACATGTGTGAATACATAGACACCAACATGTCCCTAGTAGGCCTCTAGTTGACTAGCTCGTTGATCAACAGATAGTCATGGTTAACTGACTATGGACATTGGATGTCATTGATAACGAGATCACATCATTAGGAGAATGATGTGATGGACAAGACCCAATCCTAAACATAGCACAAGATCATATAGTTTGTTTGCTAGAGTTTTTCCAATGTCAAGTATCTTTTCCTTAGACCATGAGATCGTGTAACTCCCGGATACCGTAGGAGTGCTTTGGGTGTACCAAACGTCACAATGTAACTGGGTGACTATAAAGGTATACTACGGATATCTCCGAAAGTGTCTGTTGGGTTGACACGGATCAAGACTTGGATTTGTCACTCCGTATAACGGAGAGGTATCTCTGGGCCCACTCGGTAATGCATCATCATAATGAGCTCAATGTGACCAAGTGTCTGGTCACGGAATCATGCATTACGGTATGAGTAAAGTGACTTGCCGGTAACGAGATTGAACGAGGTATTGGGATACCGACGATCGAACCTCGGGCAAGTAACGTACCGATTAACAAAGGGAATTGTATACGGGGTTGCTTGAATCCTCGACATCGTGGTTCATCCGATGAGATCATCGAGGAGCATGTGGGAGCCAACATGGGTATCCAGATCCCGCTGTTGGTTATTGACCGGAGAGCCATCTCGGTCATGTCTACATGTCTCCCGAACCCGTAGGGTCTACACACTTAAGGTTCGGTGACGCTAGGGTTGTAGGGATATGAATATGCAGTAACCCGAAAGTTGTTCGGAGTCCCGGATGAGATCCCGGACGTCACGAGGAGTTCCAGAATGGTCCGGAGGTAAAGAATTATATATAGGAAGTGCTGTTTCGGCCATCGGGACAAGTTTCGGGGTCACCGGTATTGTACCGGGACCACCGGAAGGGTCCCGGGGGTCCACTGGGTGGGGCCACCTATCTCGGAGAGCCCCATGGGCTGAAGTGGGAGGGGAACCAGCCCCTAGTGGGCTGGTGCGCCCCCCTTGGGCCTTCCCCCTACGCCTAGGGTGGGGGTGCCCACTTGCCTTGGGGGGCACTCCACCCCCTTGGCCGCCGCCCCTTGGGAGATTGGATCTCTAGGGCCGGCGCCCCCGCCCCCCTTGGGGGCCCTATATATAGAGGGGGGAGGGAGGGCAGCCTCACCCATGCCCCTGGCGCCTCCCTCTCCCCTCCAACACCTCCTCCTCCTCCGAAGAGCTCGGCGAAGCCCTGTCGGAGTACTGCTTCTCCACCACCACCACGCCGTCGTGCTGCTGCTGGAGCCATCTTCCTCAACCTCTCCTTTCCCCTTGCTGGATCAAGAAGGAGGAGACGACACACTGACCGTACGTGTGTTAAACGCGGAGGTGCCGTCCGTTCGGCGCTAGGATCTCCGGTGATTTGGATCACGTCGAGTACGACTTCCTCATCCCTGTTCTTTGAACGCTTCCGCTCGCGATCTACAAAGGTATGTAGATGCATCTGATCACTCGTTGCTAGATGAACTCATAGATGGATCTTGGTGAAACCGTAGGAAAATTTTTGTTTTCTGCAACGTTCCCCAACAGTGGCATCATGAGCTAGGTCTATGCGTAGTTCTCTTTGCACGAGTAGAACACAATTTGTTGTGGGCATAGATGTTGTCAACTTTCTTGCCGCTACTAGTCTTATTTTGCTTCAGTAGTATTGTGGGATGAAGCGGCCCGGACCAACCTTACACGTACGCTTACGTGAGACCGGTTCCACCGACTAACATGCACTAGTTGCATAAGGTGGCTGGCGGGTGTCTGTCTCTCCCACTTTAGTTGGAGCGGATTCGATGAAAAGGGTCCTTATGAAGGGTAAATAGAAGTTGACAAATCACGTTGTGGCTTTCACGTAGGTAAGAAAACGTTCTTGCTAGAACCCTATTGCAGCCACGTAAAACTTGCAACAACAATTAGAGGACGTCTAACTTGTTTTTGCAGCAAGTGTTTTGTGATGTGAATGGCCAAAGTTGTGATGAATGATGAATGATATATATGTGATGTATGAGATGTTCATGCCATTGTAATAGGAATCACGACTTGCATGTCGATGAGTATGACAACCGGCAGGAGCCATAGGAGTTGTCTTTATTTTTTGTATGACCTGCGTGTCATTGAGAAACGCCATGTAAATTAATTTACTTTATTGCTAAACGTGTTAGCCATAGTAGTAGAAGTAATAGTTGGCGAGCAGCTTCATGGAGACACGATGATGGAGATCATGATGATGGAGATCATGGTGTCATGCCGGTGACAAGATGATCATGGAGCCCTAAGATGGAGATCAGAGGAGCTATATGATATTGGCCATATCATGTCACTATTATTATTTGATTGCATGAGATGTTTATCATGGTTTTACATCTTGTTTACTTAGAATGACGGTAGTAAATAAGATGATCCCTCATAATAATTTCAAGAAAGTGTTCCCCCTAACTGTGCACCGTTGCGACAGTTCGTTGTTTTGAAGCACCACGTGATGATCGGGTGTGATAGATTCCAACGTTCACATACAACGGGTGTAAGACAGATTTACACATGCAAACACTTAGGTTGACTTGACGAGCCTAGCATGTACAGACATGGCCTCAGAACACAGAAGACCGAAAGGTCGAGCATGAGTCGTATAGAAGATACGATCAACATGAAGATGTTCACCGATGTTGGCTAGTCCGTCTCACGTGATGATCGGACACGGCCTAGTTAACTCGGATCATGTTATACTTAGATGACTGGAGGGATGTCTATCTGAGTGGAAGTTCATTGCATAATTTGATTAGATGAACTTAATTATCATGAACTTAGTCTAAAATATTTACAATATGTCTTGTAGATCAAATGGCCAATGTTGTCCTCAACTTCAACGCGTTCCTAGAGAAAACCAAGCTGAAAGACGATGGTAGCAACTATACGAACTGGGTACGGAACCTGAGGATCATCCTCATAGCTGCCAAGAAAGATTATGTCCTACAAGCACCGCTAGGTGAAGCACATGTTCTCCCTGCAGAACAAGACGTTATGAAGGCTTGGCAGACACGTTCCGATGATTACTCCCTCATTCAGTGCGGCATGCTTTACAGCTTAGAGCTGGGGCTCCAAAAGCGTTTTGAGAGACACGGAGCATATGAGATGTTCGAAGAGCTGAAAATGGTTTTTCAAGCTCATGCCCGGGTCGAGAGATATGATGTCTCCGACAAGTTCTTTAGCTGTAAGATGGAGGAAAACAGTTCTGTTAGTGAGCACATACTCACTATGTCTGGGTTACATAACCGCTTGACTCAGCTGGGAGTTAATCTCCCGGATGACGCGGTCATTGACAGAATCCTTCAGTCGCTTCCACCCAGCTACAAGAGCTTTGTGATGAACTTCAATATGCAGGGGATGGAAAAGACCATTCCTGAAGTATTTGCAATGCTGAAATCAGCAGAGGTAGAAGTCAAAAAGGAACATCAAGTGTTGATGGTGAATAAAACCACTAAGTTCAAGAAAGACAAGGGTAAGAAGAACTTCAAGAAGGACGGCAAGGGAGTTGCCGCGCCCGGCAAGCAAGCTGCCGGGAAGAAGCCAAAGAATGGACCCAAGCCCGAGACTGAGTGCTTTTATTGCAAGGAAAGTGGTCACTGGAAGCGGAACTGCCCCAAATACTTAGCAGACAAGAAGGCCGGCAAAACGAAAGGTATATGTGATATACATGTAATTGATGTGTACCTTACCAGTACTCGTAGTAGCTCCTGGGTATTTGATACCGGTGCACTTGCTCACATTTGTAACTCAAAGCAGGAGCTGCGGAATAAGTGGAGACTGGCGAAGGACGAGGTGACGATGCGCATTGGGAATGGTTCCAAGGTCGATGTGATCGCCGTCGGCATGCTACCTCTACATTTACCTACGGGATTAGTTTTGAACCTCAATAATTGTTATTTAGTGCCAAGTTTGAGCATGAACATTGTATCAGGATCTTGTTTAATTCGAGATGGCTACTCATTTAAATCCGAGAATAATGGTTGTTCTATTTATATGAGAGATATGTTTTATGGTCATGCTCCGATGGTGAATGGTTTATTCTTAATGAATCTTGAGCGTAATGCTACACATATTCATAGTGTGAATACCAAAAGATGTAAGATTGATAATGATAGTCCCACATACTTGTGGCACTGCCGCCTTGGTCACATAGGTGTCAAACGCATGAAGAAGCTCCATGCAGATGGACTTTTAGAGTCTCTTGATTACGAATCATTTGACACGTGTGAACGATGCCTCATAGGTAAAATGACCAAGACTCCGTTCTCAGGAACAATGGAGCGAGCAACCAACTTATTGGAAATCATACATACTGATGTGTGCGGTCCAATGAGTGTTGAGGCTCGCGGTGGCTATCGTTATGTTCAAACCCTCACTGATGACTTGAGTAGATATGGGTATATCTATTTAATGAAACACAAGTCTGAGACCTTTGAAAAGTTCAAGGAATTTCAGAGTGAGGTTGAGAATCAACGTGACAGGAAAATCAAGTTCCTGCGATCAGATCGTGGAGGAGAATACTTGAGTCACGAATTTGGCGCACACTTAAGAAAATGCGGAATAGTTTCACAACTCACGCCGCCTGGAACACCTCAGCGTAATGGTGTGTCCGAACATCGTAATCGCACTCTATTAGATATGGTGCGATTTATGATGTCTCTTACCGATTTACCATTATCTTTTTGGGGCTATGCTTTAGAGACTGTCGGATTCACTTTAAATAGGGCTCCGTCGAAATCCGTTGAGACAACACCGTATGAATTATGGTTTGGGAAGAAACCTAAGCTGTCGTTTCTAAAAGTTTGGGGATGCGATGCTTATGTCAAGAAACTTCAACCTGAAAAGCTCGAACCCAAGTCGGAAAATGCGTCTTCATAGGATACCCTAAAGAAACTATTGGGTATACCTTCTACCTCATATCCGAAGGCAAGATCTTTGTTGCCAAGAATGGATCCTTTCTAGAGAAAGAGTTTCTCTCGAAAGAAGTAAGTGGGAGGAAAGTAGAACTTGATGAAGTATTACCTCTTGAACCGGAAAATGGCGCAACTCAAGAAAATGTTCCTGAGGTGCCTGCACCGACTAGAGAGGAAGTTAATGATGATGATCATGAAACTTCAAATCAAGTTGCTACTGAATTTCGTAGGTCCACAACGACACGTTCCGCACCAGAGTGGTACGGCAACCCTGTCTTGGAAATCATGTTGTTAGACAACGGTGAACCTTCGAACTATGAAGAAGCGATGGCGGGCCCGGATTCTGACAAATGGCTAGAAGCCATGAAATCCGAGATAGGATCCATGTATGAAAACGAAGTATGGACTTTGACTGACTTGCCCGTTGAGCGGCGAGCCATAGAAAATAAATGGATCTTTAAGAAAAAGACAGACGCGGATGGTAATGTGACCATCTATAAAGCTCGGCTTGTCGCTAAGGGTTATCGACAAGTTCAAGGGGTTGACTACGATGAGACTTTCTCACCAGTTGTGAAGCTGAAGTCCGTCCGAATCATGTTAGCAATTGCCGCATTCTATGATTATGAGATATGGCAAATGGACGTCAAAACGGCATTCCTTAATGGTTTCCTTAAGGAAGAATTGTATATGTTGCAGCCGGAAGGTTTTGTCGATCCTAAGAATGCTGACAAGGTGTGCAAGCTCCAACGCTCGATTTATGGGCTGGTGCAAGCATCTCGGAGTTTGAACATTCGCTTTGATGAGATGATCAAAGTGTTTGGGTTTACGCGGAATTATGGAGAAGCCTGCGTTTACAAGAAAGTGAGTGGGAGCTCTGTAGCATTTCTCATATTATATGTAGATGACATACTTTTGATGGGAAATGATATAGAACTCTTGGACAGCATTAAGGCCTACTTGAATAAGAGTTTTTCAATGAAGGACCTTCGAGAAGCTGCTTATATATTAGGCATCAAGATCTATAGAGATAGATCAAGACGCCTCATAGGTCTTTCACAAAGCACATACCTTGATAAGATATTGAAGCAGTTCAATATGGATCAGTCTAAGAAGGGGTTCTTGCCTGTGTTGCAAGGTGTGAAATTGAGCTCAGCTCAATGTCCGACCACGGCAGAAGATATAGAAGAGATGAGTGTCATCCCCTATGCCTCAGCCATAGGTTCTATTATGTATGCCATGTTGTGTACCAGACCTAATGTAAACCTTGCCGTAAGTTTGGTAGGTAGGTACCAAAGTAATCCCGGCAAGGAACACTGGACAGCGGTCCAGAATATCCTGAAGTACCTGAAAAGGACTAAGAAAATGTTTCTCGTTTATAGAGGTGACGAAGAGCTCGTCGTAAAGCGTTACGTTGACGCTAGCTTCGACACAGATCTGGATGACTCTAAGTCACAAACCGGATACGTGTATATTTTGAATGGTGGGGCAGTAAGCTGGTGCAGTTGCAAGCAGAGCGTCGTGGCGGGATCTACATGTAAAGCGAAGTACATGGCAGCCTCGGAGGCAGCGCATGAAGCAATTTGTGTGAAGGAGTTCATCACCGACCTAGGAGTCATATCCAATGCGTCGGGGCCAATCAAACTCTTCTGTGACAACACTGGAGCTATTGCACTTGCCAAGGAGCCCAGGTTTCACAAGAAGACCAGGCACATCAAGCGTCGCTTCAACTCCATTCGTGAAAATGTTCAAGATGGAGACATAGATATTTGTAAAGTACATACGGACCTGAATGTAGCAGATCCGTTGACTAAACCTCTCCCTAGAGCAAAACATGATCAACACCAGAATTCCATGGGTGTTCAATTCATCACAATGTAACTAGATTATTGACTCTAGTGCAAGTGGGAGACTGTTGGAAATATGCCTTAGAGGCAATAATAAAAGGATTATTATTATATTTCCTTGTTCATGATAATTGTCTTTTATTCATGCTATAATTGTGTTATCCGGAAATCGTAATACATGTGTGAATACATAGACACCAACATGTCCCTAGTAGGCCTCTAGTTGACTAGTTCGTTGATCAACAGATAGTCATGGTTTCCTGACTATGGAAATTGGATGTCATTGATAACGAGATCACATCATTAGGAGAATGATGTGATGGACAAGACCCAATCCTA
Organism: Triticum aestivum; assembly: GCF_018294505.1. Lineage (NCBI taxonomy): Eukaryota > Viridiplantae > Streptophyta > Magnoliopsida > Poales > Poaceae > Triticum > Triticum aestivum. The sequence continues at coordinate 35,682,518 of NC_057809.1, forward strand.
AACATATCACAAGATCGTATAGTTCGTTTGCTAGAGTTTTTCCAATGTCAAGTATCTTTTCCTTAGACCATGAGATCGTGTAACTCCCGGATACCGTAGGAGTGCTTTGGGTGTACCAAACGTCACAACGTAACTGGGTGACTATAAAGGTATACTACGGGTATCTCCGAAAGTGTCGGTTGGGTTGACACGGATCAAGACTTGGATTTGTCACTCCGTATAACGGAGAGGTATCTCTGGGCCCACTCGGTAATGCGTCATCATAATGAGCTCAATGTGACCAAGTGTCTGGTCACGGGATCATGCATTACGGTACGAGTAAAGTGACTTGCCGGTAACGAGATTGAACGAGGTATTGGGATACCGACGATCGAATCTCGGGCAAGTAACGTACCGATTAACAAAGGGAATTGTATACGGGGTTGCTTGAATCCTCGACATCGTGGTTCATTCGATGAGATCATCGAGGAGCATGTGGGAGCCAACATGGGTATCCAGATCCCGCTGTTGGTTATTGACCGGAGAGCCATCTCGGTCATGTCTACATGTCTCCTGAACCCGTAGGGTCTACACACTTAAGGTTCGGTGACGCTAGGGTTGTAGGGATATGAATATGCAGTAACCCGAAAGTTATTCGGAGTCCCGGATGAGATCCCAGACGTCACGAGGAGTTCCAAAATGGTCCGGAGGTAAATAATTATATATATGAAGTGCTGTTTTGGCCATCGGGACAAGTTTCGGGGTCACCGGTATTGTACCGGGACCACCGGAAGGGTCCCGGGGGTCCACCGGGTGGGGGCCACCTATCCCGGAGGGCCCCATGGGCTGAAGTGGGAGGGGAACCAGCCCCTAGTGGGCTGGTGCGCCCCCCTTGGGCCTTCCCCTGCGCCTAGGGTTGGGAACCCTAGGGTGGGGGTGCCCACTTGCCTTGGGGGGCACTCCACCCCCTTGGCCGCCGCCCCTTGGGAGATTGGATCTCCAGGGCCGGCGCCCCCCCCCTTGGGGGCCTTATATATAGAGGGGGAGGGAGGGCAACCACACCCATGCCCCTGGCGCCTCCCTCTCCCCTCCAACACCTCCTCCTCCTCCGTAGAGCTCGGCGAAGCCCTGTCGGAGTACTGCTTCTCCATCACCACCACGCCGTCGTGCTACTGCTGGAGCCATCTTCCTTAACCTCTCCTTTCCCCTTGCTGGATCAAGAAGGAGGAGACGACACACTGACCGTACGTGTGTTGAACGCGGAGGTGCCGTCCGTTCGGCGCTAGGATCTCTGGTGATTTGGATCACGTCGAGTACGACTTCCTCATCCCCGTTCTTTGAACGCTTCCGCTCGCGATCTACAAAGGTATGTAGATGCATCTGATCACTCATTGCTAGATGAACTCATAGATGGATCTTGGTGAAACCGTAGGAAATTTTTTGTTTTCTGCAACGTTCCCCAACATGCACATCAACCCAGATGTCTCTATTACCTTCAATATCATCTTCTGGACGAATGTCAAAGGTGATAACCATATCAGGCTCAAATGCATAAGCCTTGCATAGTGCTTGTCAAGTTTTGCATTCAAAATAGGTGTATGTGTCTGCATTGTATAATTTGACGTTGAAGGTATAACCATGCTTGGTCTTCAAGTAAACTCTTTTTACCTCCATAGTTTCGTTAGGACTGAAACCTATCTTATCCAAGACAAAAATTCTTGCATGGCAGGGGATACGCTAGTAGAATAGTGAAAAATTAAAATTAAAAGTTGAAGCAAATGACGCATAAGTCATGCTTAATTACGAAAAAAGACTTGTCGTTGTGACTTACTGTATCCACTTCGAAGTTCTCATCCAGCTTGATGCTGAAGCGTCTATCATCAACAAGAAAATTTCTGCCACACAGGCCGTGCTGGTCTTTGCAGTATTCGCACATAATGAAATCGTGTTCGTCATCAGACGAGATTCCTATATGTTCATAGGTGAAACATTAAACACTTATTAGTTCTATTAATTCAACTAATTCTGTTAATTCAACTAGTTCAACTAATTAATTCAACTAAGCACTTACGAAAAATATACCTAAATAAAGTAGCTCAACTAATTGAACTAACTAGTTCAACTAATTAATTCATCTAATTCAACT
>NC_057809.1:35684810-35685194 GCF_018294505.1 Triticum aestivum
AACTAAACTAGTTCAAATAATTTTCTTACTAAAAATAAGGTAGCTAGTTCTATATAGTAAAATGTTAATTAGATGATCAAATCTCTATATAATAAAGTAGGTAGTTCTATATAGTAATATTTTGATTAGATAATCAAATCTCATATACCTAAATTTTCTTACCAAAAATAAACTAGTTCTATTAATTCAACTAAATCAACTAAGAGTTTACTAAAAATAAACTAGTTCTATTAATTTTCTTACTAAAATATATAAAGTAGCTATATATAATAATATTTTAATTAGATCATCAAATCTCATATACCTAAATTTTCTTACTAAAAATAAACTAGTTCTATTAATTGAACTAGTTCAGCTAAGCATTTACTAAAAATAAACTAGTTA
>NC_057809.1:35685771-35687272 GCF_018294505.1 Triticum aestivum
GATGATGTGACGGGGACGGCGCGGCGACGAGCGGCGGGCCGGGGGCGACGGTGCGAACGAGACAACGACGTAGTACGGGGCGACGGGGGTGATGGCGGTGACGGCGACGACGGGTGGCGGGGGCGACGGCGGTGACGGCAACGACGGGCGGCGAGGGCGGCGGGGCCTGCGAGGGCGGCGCACGATGGGCGACGGCACGGCGACGACGGCGATGTCGCGCGAAGAAATTGGAGAAGAAGTGGTGGTCGATGAAACTGAATTTTTCGTAAGTGCCATACATATAGGAGGGGCCTTTAGTACCGGTTGGAGCCAGCAACCGGTACTAAAGGCCAATTTTCGCCAGGCCAAGGGGCGGGAAACGGCCCCTTTAGTACCGGTTCGTGCCACGAACCAGTACTAAAGGCCCAATCATTAGTACCGGTTGGAACCACCAACCGGTATTAATGGTTGTGCACTGCCACCAGCGCTGCACAATGTTTAGTACCACCTCGCCGAGCGAAGGGCAGCCGCACTGGTTTATAAACCCAGCCGCGGCTGCTCCTTTGAACTTCTCTATATAGCAGGCTTCTGGGCCTAACTATGGCACGCTGCCCTGTGAGCCTGCTGGCCCTTCTAGGCCTGCATTTGCACACCCTAGGTCTGGCAGGCCCACTGGACAGCGCCCCAACAAATTTTTTATATAGTTTTTTCTTTTCTGCATTATTTATTTTCTTCTATTTATTTTTGAGTAATTTTTTATATAGTTTTTTTTTCTTTTCTACATTATTTATTTTCTTCTATTTATTTTTGAGTAAATTTTATATAGTTTTTTTTTCTGCTTTATTTATTTTCTTCTATTTATTTTTGAGTAGTTTTTTTTTCTGTATTTAGTTTCTTTGTGACCCTCTTTACTCTTTCGCACATGCCATGCGGGTGAAATGATAATACCATTGCAAGTTTCAACATTTTCAAAATTCATTTTGTAGTGACTTTCAATTTCATGGTCATTTAGCTCTCTAAACAATTAGGTAAATGACTGAAAAACAACAAATGATGTCAGAACATGTTGGAAATTGTTGACGTCGCTTTGAATGCTGCATACTGAACACAAAAGAAGTCCGTAGTTCAAATAAGTTTAAAAAATATTGAAGTGCCCGTGTAACAGATGACTTCTCGTCTGAAACCCTGATACTCCGAAAGAGATTGTCCAGTTTGTACACGAAGTGCGTCCAGTTTTTGCCGTGACCCTCTCTACTCTTTCGCACATGCTATGCGGGTGAAATGATGATGCCATGCCAAGTTTCAACATTTTCACAGTTCATTTTGTAGTGATTTTCAATTTCACGGTCATTTAGCTCTCTAAACAATTCGGTAAATGACTGAAAAACAACAAATGATGTCAGAACATGTTGGAAATTGATGAAGTCGCTTTGAATGCTGCATACTGAACACAAAAAAGTCCGGAGTTCAAATAAGTTTAAATAACATTGAAGTACCTATGTAACAAATGAGTTCTTGTCCG
>NC_057809.1:35687901-35695926 GCF_018294505.1 Triticum aestivum
TCCGAAGTTCAAATAAGTTTAAAAAACATTGAAGTGCCCGTGTAACAGATGAGTTCTCGTCCGAAACCCTGATACTCCGAAAGAGATTGTCCAGTTTTTGCCGTGACCCTCTCTACTCTTTCGCACATGCTATGCGGGTGAAGTGATGATACCATGCCAAGTTTCAACATTTTTGCAGTTCATTTTGTAGTGATTTTCAATTTCACGGTCATTTAGCTCTCTAAACAATTAGGTAAATGACTGAAAAACAACAAATGATGTCAGAACATGTTGGAAATTGATGACATCGCTTTGAATGCTGCATACTGAACACAAAAGAAGTCCGGAGTTCAAATAAGTTTAAAAAACATTGATGTGCCCGTGTAACAGATGAGTTCTCGTCCGAAACCCTGATACTCCGAAAGAGATTGTCTAGTTTGTACATGAAGTGCGTCCAGTTTTTGCCATGACCTTGTCTACTCTTTCGCACATGCTATGCGGGTGAAATGATGATACCTTGCTAAGTTTCAACATTTTCACAGTTCATTTTGTAGTGACTTTCAATTTCACGGTCATTTAGCTCTTTAAACAATTCGGTAAATGACCAAAAAACATCAAATGATGTCAGAACATGTTGGAAATTGATGGTGTCGCTTTGAATGCTGGATACTGAACACAAGAAGTCCGGAGTTCAAATAAGTTATTAAAAATAAAAAAGAGATGCAATGCTGGTTAATTTGCTTCAAGCCTTTCGGAATAGTGTAGACTGTGATGAAGTCATGTACCTACGGTAGGGACACGGACCCGTCCTAAAGAGCCCTACCATAGGACATCCTTAGAGGAAGTCACCTTTCAAACAACTTGAAGATATCCCACTCGACGGGTTGAAGACACTCGACCAAGAAGCTGTCACTCGACCAAGAAGCCAACCACTCGACTGCCAGAAGACCTCAAGTCACTCCGCAGGCAAACGGTCGGCTATTAAGTAGTCTTTATGATTATTATGACACTTTATTAGGGACGTTATCAGTAACGCCCACCTTAAATGTACCTTAAACCCTGCATTACTGAGGGCAGGAGAGGGCTGGCGAACTCTATATAAGCCACCCCCCTCCTCAGTATTAGGGGTTCGCACCCCTGTCATTTTACACACGCATAATCCAGTCGACCGCCTCTGGGCACCGAGACGTAGGGCTGTTACTTCCTCCGAGAAGGGCCTGAACTCGTAAACCTTGCGTGCTTACAACTTCCCAATAGCTAAGGTCTAGCCTCTCCATACACACCCCCCTACCTCACTGTCAGACTTAGAACCACGACAGTTGGCGCCCACCGTGGGGCATTAGTCTTAGCGCCTAATTGGAGAAGTTGTGATTTTTCCGATCCACTTGATCATGTTTTCCTGCGGAGCTTTGGCGAAGGGCTGCGAGATCCGTCTCGGCGGACTCACTTTCATCGCCGACGACTCCGCCTGGCTCCAGGAGGCGCCGCTTGACGTCGACGCGCTCCCCGTCCGCGGTGCGACGCACTTCCGCGCGTGCGTCCATGGCGTCCTCCTGAGGCAGCCGTCGACCCCATATCGGTCGACTCCCGTGTCATCTCCCCGTCCTGTCTCCCGCCAGCGCAAGCGCTCGGGTCGGTCGAGGCTCCAGCAGTGGATGAAGCACGCCGCGGCCCGCCAGTCGGCGACCCCGCAAGTCGCGGCAATCGAGCCTAACGAATCCCTCTGCGGCCTGTTCGATCTGTCGACTGGCTCCACGGAGACCGCATCCGAGTGTGATAGCAGCGACCCTTTGGCGGAGGTTCTGGCGGTCGAGGGGACACGCAGTCCCCCTGGATTCCATCGCGCTGATGATGGTGCCGATAGGGGCGATCCGTCGCACCCTCACGACGAATACCTCCCCGAGCCTCTTACGTCATTGCAGCGGGAGGAGCTTCGTCGCCGGAACATGGACGCGCTCTACACCCCTATTGTTGGAGAAACCCCCGAGGCCCGGGCCTTGGAGGACGCGCGCTTGGCTAATCTAGCTGAGCATACTCGACTGGAGAATCTACAGCGAGCTCTCGACGAGCGGGCGCGTCAGCGGGCTCCCGAGTCCAGTCGACGCCAGCAGGCTCCCGAGTCTAGTCGACACCAGCAAGCTCCCGAACCCAGTCGATGTCAGCTCTTCCCACCGCTGCAGGTGTACCGAACTCCGGTTCAGAACCTGGCTGCCGCGGCCCGCATAGCAGAGTCAATCCAGCCCTCCCAGTCGGAGGCCGGCAGAGGATTGCTGTAGATCAGAGCATTGCTCCGAGCGGCGGGAAATCAGAATTCCGCCGTCTCTCAGTCGCGGGACAGGATCCACAGTCGATGCGTTGCAACGGAAACCGTCCAGTCGGCTCACAGCCCGAGATCGCCCCCGAGGCGTGAGGGGCGTGGAGACCGGCACGATCAGTATAGGAGAAATGAACAATATGATCACCGACTCGACCGTGATGATGGACGTCGGGTGCCGTCCCCTCCCCCGAGGAGTGGATCATATGCACCTCGACATCGAGACGACAGGCGCCCCCATAACGTTGGGCAGAGGATCCCAGTCGACCCCAGAGACCCAGGCTTTGACGCGAGATCCATCCTCGTTCAAGGTCTGGTGGACAGGAACAGGGCTCATCGAGAGGGCCACAACAGAGATACGCCCACCGGCAGCAGGACACACGCCTCGGGGCCTGAATGTTTCAGTCGAGCCATCAGAGCTGTGGTGATCCCTCCCAACTTCCGGCTGGCGACTGGAATCAGCAAGTTCACCTGTGAGTCCAAGCCTGACACGTGGCTCGAGGATTACCGAGTGGCTATGCAGATTGGCGGCGGCAATGATGAAGTGGCCATGAAGCATTTACCCCTCATGTTGGAAGGCTCAGCTAGGGCGTGGCTGAATCAGTTGGCGCCCAGCAACATTTACACTTGGGAGGATCTCTCCCGAGTGTTTATCACAACCTTCAAAGGGACATACAAGCGCCCTGCAGGCCTTACGGAGCTGCGGTCTTGCGTACAGAAGCCAAATGAAACTCTGAGAGAATACATCCAGAGGTGGATCACACTGCACCACTCGGTCGAGAACGTGCCAGACCATCAAGCAGTTTGCGCTTTCAAGGAAGGCGTCAAGTACAGGGAGTTGAATCTGAAGTTTGGCCGGACCGGGGAGATGTCCCTTAATCGGATGATGGAGATTGCCACCAAGTACGCTAATGGAGAAGACGAGGACCGACTCCGAAGTGGTAAACTCAAGTCAGTCGCCCAAGAAACCGGAGGAAACTCCAGTCAGAAGCAGAAGCGGAAGGCCGAGCCAGCCGCCCCTGGGGAGGCCCTGGCTATGGCCCAGGGAAATTTCAAGGGAAAGCCCAAGGGCACATGGAAGCCCAAGAAGGTTAAAGATCAGGATGGGAATGATGTTCTGGACCTGCCATGTCACATCCATACCAAGAAAGATGAAGAAGGAAATTTTATTTTCCCGAAGCATACCACTCGACAGTGTCGGCTTCTGATTCAGCAGTTCCAGGGCAAGCAACCCAAGGATAAGGAAAAAGAGCCAGACAGAGTTGAAGACAAGGAGGATAGTGACGATGGATACCCCCAAGTCAATTCCACCTTGATGATTTTTGCTGATGTCGAAAGCAAAAGTCGACTGAAAGTCATTAACCGTGAGGTCAACATGGTTGCCCCGGCGACTCCCAGTTACCTGAAGTGGTCTCAGACTGCCATCACATTCGACCAGTCCGATCACCCGACGCACATTGCCACCCCTGGGAGGCAAGCTTTGGTGGTCGACCCAGTTGTCGAAGGCACTCGACTGACCAAAGTCCTGATGGACGGCGGCAGTGGCCTAAACATATTGTACGCCGAAACCTTGAAGGGAATGGGCATTCCAATGTCCAGACTCAGCACCAGTAACATGAGCTTCCACGGAGTCATTCCTAGGAAGAAAGCCGAGTCACTCGGCCAGATTGCTCTTGATGTGGTTTTCGGTGATTCAAAGAATTACCGCAAGGAAAAGTTAACGTTTGAAGTCGTGGACTTCCAGAGTGCTTATCACGCCATCTTGGGCAGGCCAGCTTACGCACGCTTCATGGCTCGACCATGCTATGTGTATCTTAAATTAAAGATGCCTGGCCCCAAAGGTGTGATCACTGTTACGGGCAACCGGAAGAAAGCAGAAGAATGTTTCCAGAAGGGATCAAAGATTGCCGACGCTCAGATGGCAGTGGTCGAGCTGAAAGAGTACCAAAAGACTGCCGACCCGAGTGAATTGCTGCGGGCTAAGAAGCCTGCCTCCGAGTCAGCTTTTCAGTCGGCTGGCGAAACAAAGACAATCCACATTCACCCGACTGATCCCGACGCTGCTCCGACTCACATCTCGACGATGCTCGACTCCAAATAGGAAGAAGCGCTCATCCAGCTCCTCCGTGAGAACTGGGACATCTTCACATGGAAACCCTCTGACATGCCTGGAGTTCCCAGGGGGCTGGCTGAGCACTGCCTGCGAGTCGACTCAAAGTTCAAGCCCGTGAAGGAACATCTTCGACGGTCCGCCGTCCAGAAAAAACAAGCCATTAGCGAGGAAGTGGCTCGGCTCTTAGCAGCTGAGTTCATCCGAGAGATCTACCACTCCGAGTGGCTCGCCAATGTCGTCATGGTCCCCAAGAAGGACAAGTCACTCCGTATGTGCATTGATTTCAAGCATATCAATCGGGCCTGCCCGAAAGATCATTTTCCTCTCCCTCGCATCGACCAGATTGTCGACTCAACTACGGGATGCGAGAGATTGTCTTTTCTAGATGCCTACTCCGGGTACCATCAGATCCGTCTGTATGGGCCCGACGAAATCAAAACAGCTTTCATCACTCCATTCGGATGCTTCTGTTACGTCACCATGCCATTCGGCCTCAAGAACGCCGGAGCCACATTCATGAGAATGATCCAGAAGTGTTTACTCACTCAAATCAGTCGGAATGTGGAGGCGTACATGGACGATATCGTAGTCAAGTCCGGGAAAGGTTCCGACCTGCGGGCTGACCTTGCTGAAACCTTCGCCAACCTCAGGAGGTACGATATCAAGCTCAATCCGTCAAAGTGCACTTTCGGAGTTCCAGGTGGCAAGCTACTCGGTTTTCTCGTTTCCGAACGGGTAATCGACGCCAATCCTGAAAAAATTGGCACCATACTCCAGATGAAGCGTCCTGTACGTGTGCATGATGTCCAAAAGCTTACAGGCTGCTTGGCCGCCTTAAGTCGATTCATTTCTCGACTTGGTGAAAAAGCGTTGCCTCTTTACCGACTGATGAAAAAGTCTGACAAGTTCGAGTGGACTCCAGAAGCTGATGCAGCGTTTGCAGAGCTCAAAGCTCTGCTCTCCACCCAGCCGGTGCTAGCTGCCCCAATCAGCAAAGAGCCTCTGCTGCTTTACTTTGCAGCCACGGGACAAGTTGTCAGTACAGTACTTACGGTCGAGCGGGAAGAGGAAGGGAAGGCCTTCAAAGTTCAACGCCCTGTATATTATGTGTCTGAAGTTTTGACCCCTTCAAAACAAAGATACCCCCACTACCAGAAGCTTGTATATGGGATTTATATGACCACGAAGAAAGTCGCACATTATTTCTCTGACCACTCCATTACAATCGTCAGCGACGCCCCATTATCGGAGATCCTGCATAACAGAGATGCAACTGGTCGAGTGGCCAAGTGGGCGATTGAACTCCTTCCTTTAGATATCAAGTTTGAAGCAAAGAAAGCCATCAAGTCCCAAGCAATCGCGGATTTCATCGCCGAGTGGATTGAACAGCAACTTCCGACTCAAGTTCACTCGGAACACTGGACTATGTTCTTCGATGGATCCAAGATGCTGAATGGTTCGGGCGTGGGGGTAGTTTTGGTCTCCCCCCGAGGAGATAAGCTCAGATACGTTCTCCAGATTCACTTTGATTCCTCCAATAACGAAGCCGAGTATGAAGCACTTTTGTATGGGTTGCGCATGGCCATTTTGCTCGGCGTCCGTCGCCTCATGGTCTATGGCGACTCAGATCTGGTGGTTAATCAAGTGATGAAGGAGTGGGACGTCAGGAGTCCGGCAATGACTAGATACTGCAATGCAGTGCGGAAGCTAGAGAAGAAGTTCGAGGGGTTGGAACTCCACCACATCCCCCGACTGAAAAACCAGGCAGCTGACGACTTGGCAAAGATAGGCTCCAAGAGAGAAGCCATTCCAAGCAACGTGTTCTTGGAACACATTCACTCGCCGTCAGTCCAAGAAGATCCTTTCACAGAAGAAGCCCCGCAGCCGAAAAGTGCCACAGATCCGACTGAAGTTGAAGTGCCTGCAGTAGTCGACCTAATCATGGAAGTCTTGGCAATCACCCCTCACTGGACAATACCGTACATTGCATATATCCTAAGGAAAGAACTTCCGGAGGACGAAGAGGAGGCTCGACAGATCGTCCGCCGATCTAAGGCCTTCACGGTCATAAGGGGACAGCTGTACAGAGAAAGTGCGACCGGAGTCGGCCAGAAATGCATAACGCCAGAAGAGGGTCAAATAATCCTCAATGATATCCACTCGGGAACCTGCGGTCACCATGCGTCCTCTCGGACTATTGTGGCTAAAGCATAACGAGCTGGATTTTACTGGCCAAGGGCAAATGAGATGGCGAAAGAGATAGTCGACAAGTGCGAAGGGTGCCAGTTCTACTCCAACATGTCACACAAGCCCGCGTCAGCCCTGAAAACCATTCCGCTCGTCTGGCCCTTTGCCGTCTGGGGATTGGACATGGTTGGCCCCCTAAGAACGGGCAGGAGTGGATTCACTCATGTGCTTGTGGCAGTCGACAAGTTTACCAAATGGATCGAAGCTAAGCCCATAAAGAGCCTCGATGCTGGCACCGCTATCAGTTTCATCAGAGGATTGACATTCAGATATGGAGTCCCGCACAGCATCATCACTGATAACGGGTCAAACTTTGATTCGGACGAGTTCAGAGCATTTTGCGCTTCTCAAGGCACACGAGTCGACTACGCCTCAGTCGCTCACCCCCAGTCGAATGGACAGGCTGAGAGAGCAAATGGTCTGATTTTCAAAGGGCTAAAACCTCGGCTGATGCGCGATCTCAAGCACGCGGCAGGCGCTTGGGTCGACGAGCTTCCGTCAGTTCTGTGGGGATTAAGGACCACCCCTAACCGGTCGACTGGAAGGACCCCATTCTTTTTGGTTTATGGAGCCGAAGCTGTCCTGCCAAGCGATCTTCTTCATAATGCGCCCCGAGTCGAACTTTACACCGAAGATGAAGCGGAGCAGGCCCGGCAAGACGCAGTCGACCTCTTGGAGGAAGAGAGGGAGATGGCAATGATCAGATCGACCATTTATCAGCAGGACTTACGTCGATTCCACGCCCGGAATGTGAAGAGTCGAGCCTTTCAAGAAGGAGATCTGGTCCTCCCAGTGGATCAACAGAAACCTCACAAGCTCGCTCCCACTTGGGAAGGCCCCTTAATCGTCACCAGAGTCCTCCACAACGGAGCATATCACCTTTACAATGTTGATCGACAGATCGACGAACCTCGAGCTTGGAACGCGGAGCTTCTCCGCCCCTTTTACACTTGAGTCCGCCCTCAAACCAGATGTAATAAGAAAAACTCCTGAAGTTCATTTTTATCAGAAATAAGAGTGTTCCAATAATTGCTGTCACTTTTGTTTGTATCCGAAATCCCCCAGTGGGTGACTTAGCTGCGAATCCGATTCGCCTAAGTTTGAAAAATCCTACCGAGTGGAGAGCAAACCTCCCACTCGGGGGCTTAGCTGCGGTTCAGCACTCGCCTAAGCTCTCCACGAAGAGACTTAGCTGCAGTCAGACACTCGCCTAAGTTTGAAAAGAAATCCTACCGAGTGGAGAGCAAACCTCCCACTCGGGGGCTTAGCTGCAGTTCAGCACTCGCCTAAGTTCTCCGCGAAGAGACTTAGCTGCAGTCAGATACTCGCCTAAGTTTGAAAAATCCTACCGAGTGGAGAGCAAACCTCCCAC